>NC_139990.1:254240-301740 GCF_964263955.1 Coregonus lavaretus
AATAACACCATGATGTAGGTTGTTGTTTAATGAATAACAACATGATGTAGGTTGTTGTTTAATGAATAACACCATGTTGTAGGTTGTTGTTGTTTAATAACACCATGTTGTAGGTTGTTGTTGTATTATATTTGTATCATACTTGTTTTTCACTGTAACCACCTGGCCAAGATACAAGTGAGTTCCTATTTGTTGCACTTTTGTCTATTTCCAATTAAATAAATTATATTTTTTATACATAAACTAGTTTTCATCCTTTAGTCTCACCGTGTCAGTCAAACAATATTAATGTTAAAGACTGCATGGAAATCGAGGCATTTCTTAAAACAGAAGGTCTAGAGAGAGGAGGGTTATTTCCTGGATGTACCCCACACTGATGTTGCCTATGAAGCACGGGTGGTGGTGGGTTAATCATTAAAGAGCACATGATAAAAAAATAAAATTAAACTGTATTAAACTGCTACTGCTACTAAGCTCAAATGTGTTTTGGATGCACACCATGGAGTAGCCAACTGCTGTAGCCCCCCTCTTCGTATTAGAGCCACTGGCAGCCAGCCAGTCAGTTTTGGGGAGCTAGTATATCTAGCTATAGGGTGGGGGGGGGGGGGGGGGGGGGGGCACAGTCAGTGTCTGGTTGAGCGTGGGGTTGTCTGTTAGCGTCTGCATGCTTGTGTGTGTAATGTGTATGTACATGCGTATGGTGTTTTGGATACGTCTGTGTGCATCATTTGCAGATGACGGAGTGTCAAGGAGTAGCAACCAGGAACTAGTGCTTGTGGGAAGGAATATTGTTTTGGGTGTTTGTTTTAAATATTTCATACCTTTTCTGCTTACTTACATGCGTCCTTTCACCAAAACACGCATTCCACCCCCCCACACCCACACACACACACACACACACACCCAGACAGAGCGTGCCCTACTTTCATGCACCTGGACCTCAGAATCCAGCCTGGCAGCAATAGAAGGTATGGGGAATTAGGTAACCGAGCACAAAGCAATTACTCTCATCAACTCATGCGCATTCTCTCGTTCAATTTGAGATCAGTTCACCTTTCTGAAATGATAGTAATATGAGCTTTTGTTTGTAATCAAATGTATTTGTAGTAGCTTGTGTACGAAGGACAATGTAGGTACTGTTTTAGTTTGTATTAATGTAGCCGGTGCTGTTATTGTGTATATTTGGTATTGTAGGTAGGTGGCATATTGCTCATGACAGGGAATGAGCAACATTAGGATTTGTGTACCAAATGGTTGCGCTACTTTTAACTAGGGCCCAAATGATGCACAATACAGTATACGGAACAGAGTGCTATTTGGGATGCACCCTATGAGCAGGTACTGACCTTATCCGTGGGTGGATATTAGAACAGGCATATTTGTGAGTTAATTTTTTTTGGGGGGGGGGTTATGAAGAGATGCTCCTTAGATGCTCCTATGATCGAGAGCGTATCCATCCCCGTAGGCGGATGTGTGGGGCATTCTAAAATGAGTCCCCAAATATGTCATGGCAACCTGCAAAAAAACATAGCAAAAGAGAACAGAGCTTGAAAAAAGAAGGGAAAAAGCCTGAGCTAGTAAGTGCCAAGCGAATGCCACCAGGAGCCTAAGGGAAGGGCAAGCTGTTGAATGACTGACCAGTACAGACAGAGTCCCCACATGAACCCAATGCATGACAGTTAGGAAGTCTGTCATGTTTGGTTTCCTCTGCCCAGGTTATCCAGTGAGAGGACCTCTCCCCTGACCTCTCCCACCTCTACAGACATTCTATTTAGAAGGGTTATCAGCAGGTGAAGCACAAACAATCATGATAATGTTCACTGTAACGTTAAAATGATGACATCTGAGCTCCATCTGAGCATAGCCTACTATTTAAAAAACAACAGTGAGTAAAGTTCATACCCTACATTCCAAAGACAATGTGATAAAGCGTAAGCAATATTTGAATTGGGTAACTCTGGAATATTATTGATTACCATGACATATGGCAGGTCCTAGTTGGTAGCCTAGCGGTTAAGAGCTTTGGCCCAGTATCTGTAAGGTCGCTGGTTTGAATCCCCGAGCCGACTGGGTGAAAAATCTGTCAATGTGCCCTTGAGCAGGGTTTCCCAAACTCAGTCCTGGGCCCCCCCTAGGTCCTGGGCCCCCCCTAGGTGCACGTTTTGGTTTTTGCCCTAGCACTACACAGCTGATTCAAAGAACCAACTCATCATCAAGATGTGATTAGTTTAATCAGGTGTGTAATTTTTACATTTACATTTTAGTCATTTAGCAGACGCTCTTATCCAGAGCGACTTACAGGAGCAATTAGGGTTAAGTGCCTTGCTTAAGGGCACATCGACAGATTTTTCACCTAGTTGGCTCGGGGATTAGAACCAGCAACCTTTCGGTTACTGGCACAACGCTCTTACCCACTAAGCTACCTGCCGACCCCAATGCTAGGGAAAGAAATTAAACATGCACCAAGGGTGGGCCCTAGGACCATGTTTGGGTAACCATGCACTTAAGCAAAGCACTTAACAAGGGGGGGGGGGGGGGGGGCAGTATGAAAATGTATGCACTCACTAACTGTAAGTCGCTCTGGATAAGAGCATCTGCTAAATGACTAAAATGTAAATGTGAAAAATTAATATTTATTCAGCCTAGAGATCAAGATCTCCCGCCATCCCTTGACCTTTCCCGCCATCCCTTGACCTTTCCCGCCAATGTGCATCTCACCTCTGATGTCAATAGCACCTTCAGCACATGGCCAGTTCGGCGCATAAACAAGTGCTGATTTAGCTTACAAAACAATTTGCAAATCACTCCTACTCAGAAAAAAAATATTTAACACCAGCCAGTGGTTGTTGACAGTTCGTTGCCCGTGCGTAACGTTATCTATACGGTCCCACGGTACCTGGTTGAGATCACGCGCTTTGCTCCAATCACGGTCTTCCAGAGGCGGGTGGATGTCGCGCGCCCTACCGTAGTCTACAACCAGAACGAACCCGGTTTCGCGCTCCAGTCTCCACTCCGACGGTTTTCTGACAGAGGAACGCTGCTGTGTTGGTGAGAAAGGCTAACTGAAAAGAAGCCACTGCTGCACAAAAGGGTAAATTACACAGGCTTATAATAAGAAGGAATCGAACACAACACGCTGTCATCCTCCCAGGTAAACCCATTTATTCGATAACGTTGTCAACGGCACGTTGCCTTTTTTCTAGAGCTTTCTGGAGCTGTCTCATTTGTGAATGTATGGACTACGTCTGGCCAACGTTAGTCCATTTTAGCGTGCAATTTGATGCTGTGGTGCAGTGGGTATAGAAACTAACACAATTATTGACACGTTATCTCGGGGAACACATTTTAGCAGGCTAGGTTTTTATGTGGTGACTATTTCACTGTCCTTTTATGGATGTTGTTTTGTCATACGTCGGTGTCTGACACTGAGTCGGTCCTCTGCCCTTTACTCCTGTCACAGTTTGTTGTAGAATGTCAGTTACCGATGAGAGTAGGGCTATGGGCTAGGCAAGCCGAGGAGGTCGGTAGCCAGTTGGACTAACCGTAGGTAGTCAGGTGGACTAGTGCACTGGAGCTGAGTAAATAGGAGTGAAGAAGATTGCCGGTGGATGAGCCACGGTGAAGCCACGGCTGGCACGAGAGCGCGCGACTTTGGTTTGTCATGCTATGGTTTTGACAGCTGTCATCCTGTTCAGTGTGTGTAGGCCTACATTGTCATATAATATGAGAATAATTATATTTCATATTATATTAGGATCTATAGCCTAGCGGTTAGAGAGTTGGGCCAGTATTCCAAAAGGTTGCTTGTTTGAATCCCCGAGCCGACAAGGTGAAAATTCTGTCGTTGTTCCCTTTAGCGAGTCACTCAACCATAATTGCTCCAGTTTTGCCGTTTCTAATGGCTGACCCTGGCCGTGACCCCACTCTCTGAGGGTGTCTCAGGGGGTGTTGAGATATGCAAAAAACACAGTTCCAATTCATACATGCGTATAATACAAACTTGTAGGCTTACGTGTGAAATAGGACAAATATAAACACCCACCAACGTATTATTATCATATCTCATATTATGAGGGCCATGCGAAAATAAATAACCAACACAGAGATGTAGTGTTGCCTATGGTAACAAAGCGCTTTTGACTGAGGATGCTTCCAGTCGTGTACATGGAATCTATGATAGGCCTAGCTTTGGGCCACAACATCGGGAGTGTTTGTATTGGTTGGACTAACACAGACTCCCGATGTTGTGTCCCAAAGCTATGATAGACTTACTATGGACCAAAAGTATAGGCTATTACGCACCACTGGTTTTATGGTCCTATTATATTGTATCCACACACTCATTGGTCTATTAATTTTGCTGGCTGCTGCATAGATACACTGGCTCAGCCGTGGTTCCCAGGCAGTCCGTTTCTGCGAACGCCAGCATCTCTCCCCGCCTCTCTCGCATCAGTTGGTAGCACTACCAGACTGTTTTCTGGTGATCCACTCGCGTAAATCCCTTGCGGCGGACACAGAAGGGAGAACGCCCTTTAGTGGCCCAGTGTAGGGTAGGCTGACAACGCTGAGAAATTACGACTCTCCTCCGCACCCCTTATCCTTGGTCAGCGTCTTCTCTCCTTAATTTGGCTGGCAGCGGTTCTAAGCTCATCTGACAATTCGGGAGGTGGGTGTGGGAGCCTTTGTTGCAGTGGCGGCGGCCTCCCGCCCATTAGGGCGTTAGGGGCGGAGCCCCACTTGTGATTGGTCAACATAAAAAAGGTAAACAACTTGTGATTGGTCAACAAAAAATTGTACAAATATTTTTGTACTACAATTATATATTTTATATATATACAGTACCAGTAAAACGTTTGGACACACCTACTCATTCAAGGATTTTTCTTTATTTTTACTATTTTCTACATTGTAGAATAATAGTGAAGACATCAAAACTATGAAATAACACATATGGAATCATGTAGTAACCAAAAAAGTGTTAAACAAATCAAAATATATCTTATATTTTGAGATTCTTCAAGTAGCCACCCTTTGCTCAACGTGATCAAGACAAAGGAGATGATTGTGGACTACAGGAAAAAAAAGAGGCCTGAGCACGCCCCCATTCTCATCGATGGGGCTGTAGTGGAACAGGTTGAGAGCTTCAAGTTCCTTGGTGTCCACATCACCAATGAACTATCATGGTCCAAACACACCAAGACAGTCGTGAAGAGGGCACGACAAAGCCTATTCCCCCTCAGGAGACAAAAGATTTGGCATGGGTCCTCAGATCCTCAAAAAATTATACAGCTGCACCATCGAGAGCATCCTGACTGGTTGCATCACCGCCTGGTATGGCAACTGCTCGGCCTCCGACCGCAAGGCACTACAGAGGGTAGTGCGTACGGCCCAGTACATCACTGGGGCCAAGCTTCCTGCCATCCAGGACCTCTATACCAGGCGGTGTCAGAGGAAGGCCCTCAAAATTGTAAAAGACTCCGCCACCCTAGTCATAGACTGTTCTCTCTGCTACCGCACGGCAAGCAGTACCGGAGTGCCAAGTCAAGGTCCAAAATACTTCTCAACAGCTTCTACCCCCAAGCCATAAGACTCCTGAACAGCTAATCATGGCTACCCGGACTACCCCCCCCCCCCCCCCCCCAACCTCCCACCCCATCTTTTTACGCTGCTGCTACTCTGTTAATTATTTATGCATAGTCACTTGAACTCTACCCACATGTACATATTACTTCAACTACCTCAACTAGCCGGTGCCCCCGCACATTGACTCTGCACCGGTACCCCCCTGTATATATAGCCTCCCTACTGTTATTTTATTTTACTTCTGCTCTTTTTTTCTCAACACTTTTTTGTTGTAGTTTTATTTTACTTTTTTATTACAAAATAAATGCATTGTTGGTTAAGGGCTGTAAGTAAACATTTCACTGTAATGTCTACACCTGTTGTATTCGGCGCATGTGGCCAATAACATTTGATTTGATTTGACAGTTTTGCACACTCTTGGCATTCTCTCAACCAGCTTCATGAGGAATGCTTTTCCAACAGTCTTGAAGGAGTTCCCACATATGCTGAGCACTTGTTCGCTGCTTTTCCTTCACTCTGCTGTCTAACTCTTCCCAAACCATCTCAATTTGGTTGAGGTCGGGGGATTGTTGAGGCCAGGTCATCTGATGCAGCACTCCATCACTCTCCTTCTTGGTCAAATAGCTCTTACATAGCCTGGAAGTGTGTTTTGGGTCATTGTCCTGTTAAAAAACAAATGATAGTCCCACTAAGCGCAAACCAGATGGGATGGCGTATTGCTGCAGAATGCTGTGGTAGCTATGCTGGTTAAGTGTGCCTTGAATTCTAAATAAATCACTGACAGTTTCACCAGCAAAGCACCCCCACACCATCACACCTCCTCCTCCATGCTTCACGGTGGGAACCACACATGTGGAGATCATCCGTTCACCTATTCTGCGTCTCACAAAGACACAGTGGTTGGAACCAAAAATCGCACATTTGGACTCATCAGACCAAAGGACAGATTTCCACCAGTCTAACGTCCATTGCTTGTGTTTCTTGGTCCAAGCAGGTCTCTTCTTGTTATTGGTGTCCTTTAGTTGTGGTTTCTTTGCATCAATTCGACAATGAAGGCCTGATTCACACAGTCTCCTCTGAACAGTTGATGTTGAGATGTGTCTGTTACTTGAACTCTTTGAAGCATTTATTTGGGCTGCAATCTGAGGTGTAGTTAACTCTAATGAACTTATCCTCTCCAGCAGAGGTAACTCTGGGTCTTCCTTTCCTGTGGCGGTCCTCATGAGAGCCAGTTTCATCATAGTGCTTGATGGTTTTTGCGACTGTACTCGAAGAAACTTTCAAAGTTCTTGAAATGTTCCGTATTGACTGACCTTCATGTCTTAAAGTAATGATGGACTGTCATTTTTCTTTGCTTATTTGAGCTGTTCTTGCCATAATATGGACTTGGTCTTTTACCAAATAGGGCTATCTTCTGTATACCACCCCTACCTTGTCACAACACAACTGATTGTCTCAAACGCATTAAGAAGGAAAGAAATTCCACAAATTAACCTTTAACAAAGCACACCTGTTAATTGAAATGCATTCCAGGTGACTACCTCATGAAGCTGGTTGAGAGAATGCCAAGAGTGTGCAAAGCTGTCATCAAGGCAAAGGGTGGCTACTTTGAAGAATCTCAAATATAAAATATATTTTGATTTGTTTTAACACTTTTTTGGTTACTACATGATTCCATATGTGTTATTTCATAGTTTTGATGTCTTCACTATTATTCTACCGTGTAGAAAATAGTAAAAATGAAGAAAAACCCTGGAATGAGTAGGTATGTCCAAACTTTTGACCGATACTGTTTATATATATATTTTAAATAATTAATGGATTATGTTTTAAATGCTCATAAAAGTAGGTAAATGTGTACATTTTCCTGTTTTCAAAAATATATTGTTCAAAACAAGCTGTTCAGTTACATGATGCTCTGACTGCCAGCAGCAGCTCTGCCTCCATGGGCGCGTAGGCCTTGCCAACATTGCTTGGATTGTTTTGCCAGCTATTTGGTATGAGGGGGAACTGCCCCCAAAAATTTTTTTGAATGAAATTGCTGGATTTCATAGCATAAATTATAACAGCACAAAGTAAATGCACCGTCCGTTCAGTCAGAACTTCTGAGCGTCCGTTCAGTCAGAACTTCTGGGTCTGCTCTAGAGTACCAAAGAACACTACATTACCAAAAGTATGTGGATACCTGCTCGTCGAACATCTCATTCCAAAATCGTGGGCATTAATATGGAGTTGGTCCCCCCTTTTGCTGCTACAACAGCCTCCACTCTTCTGGGAAGGCTTTCCACTAGATGTTGGAACATTGCTGCTGGGACTTGCTTCCATTCATACACAAGAGCATTAGTGAGGTCGGGCACTGATGTTGGGCGATTAGGCCTGGCTCGCGGTCGGCGTTCCAATTCATCCCAAAGGTGTTCGATGGGGTTGAGGTCAGGGCTCTGTGCAGGCCAGTCAAGTTCTTCCACACCGATCTCGACAAACTATGTCATGCTGAAACAGGAAAGGGCCTTCCCCAAACTGTTGCCACAAAGTTGGAAGCACAGAATCGTCTAGAATGTCATTGTATGCTGTAGCGTTAAGATTTCCCTTTCCTGGAACTAAGGGGCCTAGCCCGAACCATGAAAAACAGCCCCAGACCATTATTCCTCCTCCACCAAACTTTACAGTTGGCACTATGCATTGGGGCAGGTAGCGTTCTCCTGGCATCCGCCAAACACAGATTCGTCCGTCGGACTGCCAGATGGAGAAAGCGTGATTCATCACTCCAGAGAACACATTTCCACTGTTCCAGAGTCCAATGGCGGCGAGCTTTGCACCACTCCAGCCGACGCTTGGCATTGCGCATGGTGATCTTAGGCTTGTGTGCGGCTGCTCGGCCATGGAAACCCATTTAATGAAGCTCCCGTTGAACAGTTCTTGTGCTGACGTTGCTTCCAGAGGCAGTTTGAAACTCGGTAGTGAGTGTTGCAACCGAGGACAGACGATTTTTACGTGCTACACGGTTCAGCACTCGGTGGTCCTCTTCTGTGAGCTTGTGTGGCCTACCACTTTGCGGCTGAGCCGTTGTTGCTCCTAGACGTTTCCACTTCACAATAACAGCACTTATAGTTGACCGGGGCAGCTCTAGCAGGGCACAAATGTGACAAACTGACTTGTTGGAAAGGTGGCATCCTATGACGGTGCCACATTGAAAGTCACTGAGCTCTTCAGTAAGGCCATTCTACTGCCAATGTTTGTCTATGGCTGCGTGCTCGATTTTATACACCTGTCAGCAACGGGTGTGGCTGAAATAGCTGAATCCACTAATTTGAACGGGTGTCCACATACAGTGCCTTCGGAAAGTATTCAGACCCCTTGACCTTTTCTACATTTTGTTACATTACAGCCTTATTCTAAAATAGATTAAATAAAAAAATCCTCAGCAATCTACACACAATACCCCATAATGACAAAGCGAAAAATGGATGGGGAGCCTGGACTTGAACCCGATCGAACATCTCTGGAGAGATCTGAAAATAGCTGTGCAGCAATGCTCCCCATCCAACCTGACAGAGCTTGAGAGGATCTGCAGAGAAGAATGGGAGAAACTCCCCAAATACAGGTGTGCCAAGCTTGTAGCGTCATACCCAAGAAGACTCGAGGCTGTAATCGCTGGCAAAGGTGCTTCAACAAAGCACTGAATAAAGGGTCTGAATACATATCTAAATGTGATATTTCCGTTTTTTATTTTCAATAAATTAGCAAAAATGTCTAAAAACCTGTTTTTGCTTTGTCATTATGGGGTATTGTGTGTAGATTGATGAGGAAAAAAACGATTTAATCAATTTTAGAGTAAGGCTGTAACCTACAAAATGTGGGAAAAGTCAAGGGGTCTGAATACTTTCCGAAGGCATGAGTCATAATACCCATAAAACCTAGCGGTCAAACAGGGAAATGGTTCCAATCGTTTTTTCCACCCTTCATTTTTCTCATAGGGGATTTTAGAAACCCTTGTAATAAGGGCTGTGTTTCGTGTAGGCTTACCCTGGCATGACGTTTTGATCATTATAAGGAACTACAAATGCCATGATGGTCTGGACTAGACTGCCGAATTGAGGCAAAGGTAATAATCTCTGGATTAACTATCTAATGTTAGCTAAACGTAGTAATTAATAAATTGGCAACATTTCTTTTAAATGGACAATTCTGCGAACTGTCTTGTGTAAGTTTTAAATTGACACAATACCTGTTAGCAAAGGTGTCAGCTAGAGATGACGTGCAAGAGCTTACAGGGATTTGTAGTTTTGCATGAAATTTCGAATCTGAGTGTAAATAGAGCCGAATATATTGATAAAAGTCACCTTGTCCGAGAGAGATTTACATGGTTATCAAAACGTCACGCCAGGGTAAGCCTACTGAGGGAGAGGGCGAGAGAGAGGGAGAGAGAGAGGGCGAGAGAGAGAGAGAGAGAGAGAGAGAGAGAGAGAGAGAGAGAGAGAGAGACAGAGAGAGAGAGAGAGAGAGAGAGAGAGAGAGTAGAGAGAGAGAGAGAGAGAGAGAGAGAGAGAGAGAGAGAGAGAGAGAGAGAGAGAGAGAGAGAGAGAGAGAGAGAGAGAGAGAGAGACAGAGAGATATCGCCCTCTCCCCTTATTCTCACACCGTCACGGAAACATCACATACATCATGGCCTATTCTCCATTATTAACAGGACTTTTAGACGGTGACCCAAATGGCACCCTATTCCCAATAATATAGTGCACTACTTTTGACCTGAGCCCCATGGGTCTAAAGTAGTGCACTATATAGGGAATAAGGTGCCATTTGGGACGCATCCTTAGTGAAATAAAGGGAACTAAGGGAGGAAGGAACTGCTGAGACGGGAGAAGAGACAGTAAGAAGATTTGCCCACTGACATGAAACATGAGCCACCTGTCCTTAACGTAATAGGAATTAGATTCCATTCCCGAGCACATTAAATATTGAACACTGGGCTCTGTGCACCGGATAAGAACAAGGTTGCATCTTAATTGGCACCCTATTCCCTAGATAGTCCGCTACTTTTGACCAGAGCCTATGGGGCCCTGTTCAAAAGTAGAGCACTATGTAGGGAATAGGGTGCTATTTGGGATGTAGTCCAAGTGAAAGTATTTATAGAGGAGTGGAGCAGGCAGCTCTTTTCCTGCACCCTGATTAATCAGTATAAAGTTAGCTCCACTAATGAGTTAGGATTTCTGACTCATTCTGTGGTTCAGAGCAGGACTACCTCATTAAGACCATGGATCTTGATTCTCTTCTTGTCGTCCCTGTAATCCCTCAGCAGGTATTTGGATAGATAATGACGGCTTCATCCCAAATTGCATCCTATTCCCTTTATAGGAACCAGGTGCCATTAGGAGACACCATTCAGCCTAATTTGAAGAGACCATTCAGCCTAATTTGAAGAGACCATTCAGCCTAATCTGAAGACACCATTCAGCCTAATTTGAAGACACCATTCGGTTGGATTACAACAACGATGATGAAGGCAAAATTACATTTAAAAAAAGAAGAGAGATTCTGCATGGCAGTTTGAGATCTTTGTTTAGTCTCCCTCGTGGTATTCCAGTAGGGAATACAGTTTAAAGAATTTATAGGGGAAGTATATTTGGCTAGCTTCAGCATGCTTTTAAGGATGATTCTTTAAGTCAGTATAGATGAATACACTGCACTCTTAAGGAGGATTCTTTAAGTCAGTATAGATGAATACACTGCACTCTTAAGGAGGATTCTTTAAGTCAGTATAGATGGATACACTGCACTCTTTTAAGGATGACTCTTTAGGTCAGTATAGATCGATACACTGCACTGTTGTTGTTGAACATGTTCCAGTAGATAGAGACGAAAGGTTTACAGTAAGTCATAATAATTAAACACATGAGATACTCCTGCTTGGCTGATCATTTGACTGGATTGTACTAGATTGTACATTATACTGTGCAACGTTATTGTAGCCTGGTCCCTGATCTGTTTGTGCTCTCATGTCAACTCCTTTTTTGGCATGGCAAGGAGTGGCACGATGGCACAAACAGCCTGGTACCCAGGCTAACATCATCGTATTGTAAGTGCAATATCCGAATATCTAGGCTACAGTGTATGAGTTAGAATTTGCTGAGCATGTCTTTTTCTCTCCCTGTCTCACACCCCCCCCCCCTGGACCTATGTGCCCTGCACGGCACCCATGGCTGGCCACCTCCTCGGAAACTGTATCTCTGATATGTGGTGAGTATTTCCTTTTTACTATTTCTGAGAGGAAAGCTCAGCAGAAACTGCCGTTTTCGTGTTGTCAGGTCATGCTACGATGCACATAATGTGTGTGTGTTAGATCAGTGTGTGTGCGTTGTGTGTGTACAGTGTGTGTACAGTGTGTGTGTGTCTTACTCAGCTATACAGTTTTGATATTGTTCCTACACTGAACAAAAATATAAACACAACATGTAAAGTCTTGGTCCCATGTTTCATGAGCTGAAATGAAATATCCCTGACATTTTCCAGATGCACCAAAAGTGTATTTCTCTCATATTTTGTGCACACATTTGTTTACATCCCTGTTAGTGAGCATTTCTCTTTTTTGCCAAGATAATCCATCCACCTGGACAGGTGTGGCATATCAAGAAGCTGATTAAACAGCATGATCATTACACAGGTGCACCTTGTGCTGGGGACAGTAAAAGGCCACTCTAAAATGTGCAGTTTAGTCACACAAACACAATGCCACAGATGTCTCAAGTTTTGAGGGAGCACGCAATTGGCACGCTGACTGCAGGAATATCCACCTTGAAGATGTTATTCTATGGCCTGCTGCTTCAGGAAGCAGTGTGGAAACAACAGGGGCGTAAAACAGCTCTGAAAACAAGAGGTAATGTACTGTACCAAACTGCTGAGGTGGGGCTTTCCCTAAAATCATCAGGGCTTTCCCTGAACATTTTAGCCTGGCTACCTCCCGTCACAGTCTAGCTCACTCACGGTGCCAGTAGTTGAGCCTAAGGTACTCAGTAGACCTACATTATGAGGATTTCAGCCAATGTTGTGTTGATTTCCACACTCAAATGTGTTGAGATCAAAAGTCATTCCTTGTAAGGAATCAGACAGCTTTAGAGTCACCTTTTGGTCTTTTCCATTTTGAGACAAAGGCCTCACATTCCCCCAACAAAAGCTAGCACTCTGATGTGTGTGTCTTCTCTGTTTATTTCCAATGGCCCGATATCCAGGGCCGGACCACCACATCTGGGGCCCCCGAGGCACCTTCCTCCAGGGTAGTCTCGAAAACCCGACCAACAGCAGAGACTAGGGTCTGGTTTCAATGACGGACTCTTTTGGCAACTTCGATAAAGGAAAAAATAAATTGTTCCGAGGTGGGTTCTCTTCAGATAGGTGATTTTATTTGGCCCCCCAAGTTTTCTGAGCAAAAACAAAAAACTGGACATAAAATACAATAAAAACACCAGCAAATCAAAGTGATTTTAATTTAGGAAATCTGCGGTCAATTTGTAGTCTACAAATTATGTTCCGGCCCCCTGACCGTCCGCTCAAGAAAGAAATCGGGCCGCGGCCCAAAGGCCTCCTGTAGCATGGCGCTTGCAACGCCAGGGTTGTGGGTTCGATTCCCACTGGGGGCCAGAATGAAAAATGTACGCACTCACTAACTGTAAGTCGCTCTGGATAAGAGCGTCTGCTAAAATGACTAAAATGTCAAATGTAATGTAGTTGACGATCCCTGCTGTAGGCTACCAGTTAGCCTATCCATTGTCACATAATGAAAGGTGTGAAAACCCATAATAGGCTACTGTTTGTTTCCTTGGCTGAGTTGATGAGCTGATTGGCCCATCAGTTGATTGACAGATGTAGGCCTGCTGTAGAACAATAAACCTTCCTCCAGTGTGGATGCTCTTCCTCGTTTTATAGTTAGGCTATGTATAATTTGTCAATATGGTTCTGGTCTTTGGTGTGGATTGAAAGCCTGTATTGTGTGGCTTTAGTATTTCATTTCGTAAAGCTGTCAAGATGTTTATGCATTTGAGCCCTATCCAAATACAATTTTTGTTGAGCTGAGACACTTTTCTTTGTGTAAATTATCAGACTATTTGTTTTACTTGTATAAAACATTTACATGAACGCGTGGGCCTTCTGTAGGGTCAGGCGGGTCACTACATTGCCCGGCACCGGGCGTGAACTCATGAGGCTCGGAGCTCAGAGCGCACTGCTTAGACCGCTGCACTACTGCAGTTCACACTCTAGCACGCACTAAGAATACTATGAATACTGACGATACATACGCACGTCGTTTTTAATTATTTAGTTTTAAGCCTTCCCCAAACCAAAGCTCTAACCTTAACCACTCAGAATGAATACCTAAACTGTTTTTTTTAAATTTATTTTTAATTTTGTCTGCATCACTTCCAATCCCCCATGTTTTTTATATATATACTCCCCTTTATTACTTTTCAACCCCGCCATCCTTTCCCTACTTGGGGTAAACTAGTGAACTAGTGAACAACAAGTCGGAAGTTTACATACACCTTAGCAAAATACATTTAAAGTCAGTTTTTCACAATTCCTGACATTTAATCCTAGTAAAACTTCCCTGTCTTAGGTCAGTTAGGATCACCACTTTTATTTTAAGAATGTGAAATGTCAGAATAATAGTAGAGAGAATTATTTATTTCAGCTTTTATTTCTTTCATCACATTCCCAGTGGGTCAGAAGTTTACATACACTCAATTAGTATTTGGTAGCATTGCCTTTAAATTGTTTAACTTGGGGCAAACATTTCAGGTAGTCTTCCACAAGCTTCCCACAATAAGTTGGGTGAATTTTGGCCCATTCCTCCTGACAGAGCTGGTGTAACTGAGTCAGGTTTGTAGGCCTCCTTGCTCGCACACGCTTTTTCAGTTCTGCCCACAAATGTTCTATAGGATTGAGGTCAGGGCTTTGAGATGGCCACTCCAATACCTTGACTTTGTTGTCCTTAAGCCATTTTGCCACAATTTTGGAAGAATGCTTGGGGTCATTGTCCATTTGGAAGACCCATTTGCGACCAAGCTTTAACTTCCTGACTGATGTCTTGAGATGTTGCTTCAATATATCCACATATTTTTCCTTCCTCGTGATGCCATCTATTTTGTGAAGTGCACCAGTCCCTCCTGCAGAAAAGCACCCCCACAGCATGATGCTGCCACCCCCGTGCTTCACGGTTGGGATGGTGTTCTTCGGCTTGCAAGCAACCCCCTTTTTCCTCCAAACAAAACGATGGTCATTATGGCCAAACAGTTCTATTTTTGTTTCATCAGACCAGAGGACATTTCTCTAAAAAGTATGATCTTTGTCCCCATGTGCAGTTGCAAACCGTAGTCTGTCTTTTTTATGGCGGTTTTGGAGCAGTGGCTTCTTCCTTGCTGAGCGGCCTTTCAAGTTATGTCGATATAGGACTCGTTTTACTGTGGATATAGACACTTTTGTACCTGTTTCCTCCAGCATCTTCACAAGGTCCTTTGCTGTTGTTCTGGGATTGATTTGCACTTTTCGCACCAAAGTACGTTAATCTCTGAACATACAAACACCGCTTCCAGCTGCGATTCTAAATATTTCTTCAGATATTGAAATCCTCCTGCTGTAGGATTATTTTTCTCCTGCGACGAAAGGAGTCAAATTAAGATCCGACATCTGTAGGAAGTGACGTAGTTCCTCTATGCCAAAAGAGTCCATCATTGAAACCAGACCTTAGTCACTGCCTAGGGTCGGGTTTTCGAGACTACCTCCTGTGGCCCCCACATGTATGTAGCCTGGTCCCAGATTTATTTGTGCTGTCTTGCCAACTTCTGTGGTCATTGTCATGTCAAACAAAGTATAGCAGTTGGTAAGACGGCAAAAACAGATCTGGGATCAGGCTAGCGACTCATGTCTGCTGGATAATATTACAATAACCGTATGGCTCAGTTGGTAGAGCATGGCGATTCCCTGGGCCACCCATATGCAAAATGTATGCATCCATGACTGTAAGACGCTCTGGATAAAAGTGTCTGCTAAATGGCGTACAGTACATTATTATATTATTATAACAGACAGACAGGCTGGGCCCAGACAGTCAGTAGCCTGGGGTTCACCGTCTCACTGCCTTCGCTCTCCTGTCTCCTGTCTCCTGTCTCCTGTCTCCTGTCTCCTGTCTCCTGTCTCCTATCTCCTATCTCCTGTCTCCTGTCTCCTGTCTCCTGTCTCCTGTCTCCTGTCTCCTGTCTCCTGTCTCCTGTCTCTATCTCCTGTCTCCTGTCTCCTGTCTCCTATCTCCTGTCTCCTGTCTCCTGTCTCCTGTCTCCTGTCTCCTGTCTCCTGTCTCCTGTCTCTATCTCCTGTCTCTATCTCCTGTCTCCTGTCTCCTATCTCCTATCTCCTATCTCCTGTCTCCTGTCTCCTGTCTCCTGTCTCCTGTCTCCTGTCTCCTGTCTCCTGTCTCCTGTTCAGAGCTGGAGCAGGACAGCAGCACACCAAGGCCCTCATAGATGACGTGTCAGATGATGTGTAGATCACACAAGGAACATACTGTGTTCTTTTGACAGTTGGGACAACTGGAAATGTTGTAGCACACACAGCTGCAGAATGTGATTGGACTTTAGCAGAACATTTGCTATATTTAGGAGACGTCTTTTAAGACTGGAACTTAAGTTATCAGTGATGGTGATGGATCGTTGCCTTTAATGCCTTTAGAGAGACAGAGAGGGAATTTGAGCAAATGAATATGATTGAGATGAGGTTGTTGTATACAATATGAGGTTGTTGTATACAATATGAGGTTGTTGTATACAATATGAGGTTGTTGTATACAATATGAGGTTGTTGTATACAATATGAGGTTGTTGTTGTTGTTGTTGTTGTGTTGTTGTTAGTCAAGTGATATGTTTTTAAATGGACTACACTGCGGGATGTAGGTCAGGCTGAATTACATTAAATATTATTGAGCTGTTCACTTGGTTAGGTCTGGAGCACAGACTAGCCACCAGATATATTGGTGCTTTCAGAAAGATTGAACTGAGATTGTTTGAAGTGTTGTGTAAAGGCTGACTCACAGTGTGACATTTCTATGGTCTACTGTATATACACTATTTAAAGCACATAGTTGTGGTGTGTACTGTCATACAGTCATTCTTTATGTGATAATGAACTGTATGACCAGTAGTCAGACCAGTAGTCAGACCAGTAGTTAGACCAGGAGGAGTACAGTAGTCAGACCAGTAGTCAGACCAGTAGTCAGACCAGGAGGAGATACAGTAGTCAGACCAGGAGGAGATACAGTAGTCAGACCAGGAGGAGATACAGTAGTCAGACCAGTAGTCAGACCAGTAGTCAGACCAGGGGGAGGTACAGTAGTCAGACCAGTAGTCAGACCAGGAGGAGATACAGTAGTCAGACCAGTAGTCAGACCAGGAGGAGATACAGTAGTCAGACCAGTAGTCAGACCAGTAGTCAGACCAGGAGGAGATACAGTAGTCAGACCAGGAGGAGATACAGTAGTCAGACCAGTAGTCAGACCAGTAGTTAGACCAGTAGTCAGACCAGGAGGAGATACAGTAGTCAGACCAGTAGTTAGACCAGTAGTCAGACCAGGAGGAGATACAGTAGTCAGACCAGTAGTCAGACCAGTAGTCAAACCAGGAGGAGATACAGTAGTCAGACCAGTAGTCAGACCAGTAGTCAGACCAGTAGTCAGACCAGTAGTCAGACCATTAGTCAGACCAGTAGTGTGGAGTCCTTGTAGGAAGTGGTGATGTACAGTAAGGGGGCGGAGCCTGTGAGTCATCGTTATCTTCTGTCTGTCACGTGACATCACACTGGGTCACCTGACATCACACCGGGTCACGTGACATCACACCGGGTCACGTGACATCACACCGGGTCACGTGACATCACAGCAGCAGGGGCCACCTATAGAAATATAACCTCGTCCAGGTGCTGTGGTATAGACAGAACACTGACTCTCAGCTCCATAAATGGTGCAAAAATAGCCCCAAATTCTCTCTCTCTTCCATTCAAAAAGCTTGCAGGCACAGCTATACTTTACCTGCAAAATGACAATATGTTCTCAGTCAATTTACCTAGTAAAATAAGGTTGAAATGTCCATCCTTATACTGCCCCATCCAGTACTGCATGGGAATATACAGTATGGTAAATGATTCACCGAAAACACACAGACATGTAGCACAACATTGAGACAGCAGGGAGCAGCAGAGAGCCAGCCAGGGAAAATGAACAGGTGGTCGCTGGCTCAACCATGGGATTAACAACATGGAGACAGGCAGAGAGATGTTTGAAAAAGATCATCCCAGGAGAGACGAGTAGCAGTGTTATAAAAACCCAAAACACTCCTCCATCAAATAAAAAACAGACAAGAGAACACATTTTTTGCAATTTTTAATTTTTTACTTATCTATTTTTTACTTAACCCTTTTTTTCATTTTCTTAAAAACTACACTGTTGGTTAAGGGCTTGTAAGGAAGCATTTCACTGTAAGGTCTATTCCTGTTGTATTCGGCGCATGTGACAAATACAATTTGATTTGATTTGATTCATCTGATCTCCAGTTATCTATCTGGATTTCGGCTATCAGGTAGGATTAAATGCATAGAAATATAATGAATAGAACAGGAGTCCCCATTCAAGTCAATTATTTGTTTGTTCTGTTCATTCTATTTCTATGCATTTAATCCTATCCGATAGACAAAAAGTCCAGATAACTTTTGAAAAACTGGGCCCTGGGAACCTTTATAACCCCAAATCACCTTTTTTTTGGGATTATGACACTGTTTTACACTTGCTATGACAGAGGAATGGTTTGGGATGGGGGGGGGGGGGGGGGGTCGAAGGAATTGACTGTAGAGCTCCAAGACAGGATCTGGCACAGATCTGGGGAAGGGTACCAAAACATTTCTGCAGCATTGAAGGTCCTCAAGAACACAGAGGCCGCCATCATTCTTAAATGGAAGAAGTTTGGAACCACCAAGACTCTTCCTAGAGCTGGCCGCCCGGCCAAACTGAGCAATCGGGGGAGAAGGGCCTTGGTCAGGGAGGTGACCAAGAACTCAATGGTCACTCTGACAGAGCTCCAGAGTTCCTCTGTGGAGATGGGAGAACCTTCCAGAAGGACAACCATCTCTGCAGCACTCCACCAATAAGGCCTTTATGGTAGAGTGGCCAGACGGAAGCCACTCCTCAGTAAAATACACATGACAGCCCGCTTGGAGTTTGCCAAAAGGCACCTAAAGATTCTCAGACCATGAGAAACAAGATTCTCTGGTCTGATGAAATCTGATAAAAGATTGAACTCTTTGGCCTGAATGCCAAGCGTCACGTCTGGGGAAACCTGGCACCATCCCTACGGTGAAGCATGGTAGTGGCAGCATCATGCTGTGGGGATGTTTTTCAGAAGCAGGGACTGGGAGACTAGTCAGGATCGAGGCAAAGATGAACGGAGCAAAGTACAGAGAGATCCTTGATGAAAACCTGCTCCAGAGCGCTCAGGACCTCAGACTGGGGCGAAGGTTCACCTTCCAACAGAACAACAACCCTAAGCACACAGCCAAGACAACGCAGGAGTGGCTTCGGGACAAGTCTCTGAATGTCCTTGAGTGGCCCAGCCAGAGCCCGGACTTGAACCCGATCGAACATCTCTGGAGAGACCTGAAAATAGCTGCAGCAACGCTCCCCATCCAACCTGACAGAGCTTGAGAGGATCTGCAGAGAAGAATGGGAGAAACTCCCCAAATACAGGTGTGCCAAGCTTGTAGCGTCATACCCAAGAAGACTCGAGGCTGTAATCGCCGCCAAAGGTGCTTCAACAAAGTACTGAGTAAAGGGGTCTGAATACTAAAGGGTCTGAATACTTATGCAAATGGGATAATAAAGTTGTACATTTTGAATACATTTTTTTTTCTCTGCACCTGTTGTTTACGAAACGTATGACAAATAAGATTTGATTTGAAACACACACACACACACACACACACACACACACACACACACACACACACACACACACACACAAACCATTTCTGCAGTCATGCCTATCAGTGTGAGGATAAACAAGAGAGCAGAAATGAAAGACTAGAGTGCAGGAAGCACATTATATAAAGTACATAATAACATGACCTTTATTTTAGTTGTTATATTAGGAGGTTATCTAAGGGTATTTTCTAGTCAACACTAGTTCTAAGTGGGGAGTCTGGACACCAGATGGAATAGTTCAACGGTGGCTGCAGCACTGTCTAATCTGGTGCAGAAAAAGACAAGGCCAAGTTGTGGGAATATAAAAGTGTGTCTGTTTATGCACGCAGGGATGCACGTACCCCCCCTTCAAGTATGTTAACATCCTATTTCACCTGTGTCTGTATCACAACCGTCAAAACGTCTCTACAATGGCGTCTAGACAAAAGGCCTAAAGACTGTTATGAAGGAAATATATAAAAACAGTAAAGAAAAGGCCCAACGAAGACTTCCGCCAGAGTTGTGGAGCAGTTCACTGTGCTTACAGAAGAGTGGGAGGAGAGACAGGAGGAGGAGAGGAGAGGAGGAGAGAGGAGGAGAGGAGAGGAGAAGAGAGGAGAGACAGGAGGTGAGTCAGGAGAGGAGAGGAGAGACAGGAGGGGAAGGGAGGAGGAGAGGAGGAGAGGAGAGGAGAAGAGAGTCAGGAAGGGAGGAGGAGAGGAGAGACAGGAGGTGAGTCAGGAGAGGAGACAGACTAGTAGAGCCTGAGGGGTTGCACTGATCCCCTCCATCCTCAACCCCATCCTCAACCCCATCCTCAACACTACTATTAAAACACTACTGAATAGTATGACGTTGGGGAACCGTAGAGGTGTTTTATTGCACCCCAGTTGCAATATTGTTTGAGTTTCAAAAGTCATTTTGCTTTGTTTTGTGTCACATCATCACATCCAATGGAGTTCTCCATTCCTTTGTTCATATTTCGGTGCCCGTTCTCAGACGGTGTACGATGATGAGACCGTAATGTTGAAAGAGTGAGAGAAAGTGGAATTCAGATTGATGTAGAAGGTGTGATGCTTGTTAGTGACAGTTCTTCCACCACTTATCCCAGGTATTATTAAGTAGGCTACTATTTACAGACACTACAGGAAATACAGTGGGTACATGATGCTTATAACAGTACACAAGGCTGTAAGATAATTGTTATAAAGGGGTTTATAACCAGCTTTTTAGAATAGATACTTTATTGTCCTTTGGGTAGAACCAAATTAGTTTTCTGCCTTTCCCAACACCCTAAGATATACACACTCACATGTTGAGAGGCACAGGGCCAGCCACAGTGCAGCGCCCCCACTGTAGGTTGGACCAAGACGCTGTGTATTGTATTGTATTGTATTGACAGGGTGCTAGGGTGGGTATTGTATTGTATTGACAGGGTGGGTATTGTATTGTATTGACAGGGTGGGTATTGTATTGACAGGGTGCTAGGGTGGGTATTGTATTGTATTGACAGGGTGGGTATTGTATTGTATTGGCAGGGTGGGTATTGTATTGACAGGGTGCTAGGGTGGGTATTGTATTGGTGGTAATAGTGGAAGTGGATGGAGGTAATTAAGGGAGAGGATGTGGGAGGGAGAGGAGTGAGGAACGTTCTGGAAGAGATGTGGTGGTGACACAAGAGGGTAGGGAGGGAGGGGTGCCATTGTGTTGTGTGTGCGTGTGTGGGAGGGGGTACTGTGTGTGTCAGAGAGAGAGAGAGAGAGAGAGAGAGAGACAGAGAGAGAGAGAGAGAGAGAGAGAGACAGAGAGACAGAGAGAGAGAGAGAGAGAGAGAGAGAGAGAGAGAGAGAGAGAGAGAGAGAGAGAGAGAGAGACAGAGAGAGAGAGAGAGTGACAGAGAGAGAGAGAGAGAGAGACAGAGAGAAGAGAGAGAGAGACAGAGAGACAGAGGACAGAGAGACAGAGAGAGAGAGAGACAGAGAGACAGAGAGACAGAGAGAGAGTTTGTGTGTGCGCGCACATGTGCCTGTGTCTGTGTGTGAGGTGTGTGTGTTAATGTGTGTGTGCCCGCATGACTGCTTATGTGTGTGTGTGTGTGTGTGTGTGTGTGAGGTTCCTGCCGTCTGCTCCCCCTTCTCCCCTCTTCTCTGGGGACCCCGTCTGATTGGTGCTGTCATTTCACATCACCAGACGGTCTGGCCCGCGTGCACCTGCTCCTTACATTAGAGGGAGGGGAGGGGCGGGGCCAACGGGGAGGGTGTGACGACATGAGATTAAAGAAAATAAAACAAATGGGTGCCACAGACAGTGAAGAGAAGAGTACGGTAAAGGAGAAGAGTACGGTAAAGGAGAAGAGTACGGTAAAGGAGAAGAGTACGGTAAAGGAGAAGAGTACGGTAAAGGAGAAGAGTACGGTAAAGGAGAAGAGTACGGTAAAGGAGAAGAGTACGGTAAAGGAGAAGAGTACGGTAAAGGAGAAGAGTACGGTCAAGTTGCCCCTAGATACTGATCTTGGGTCAGTTTAGCATTTTCTCCACTAATGTTTAAGGTTAAGAATTGGGGGTAGAGAAGCTGATCCCAGATCTGTACCTAGGGGGAAACTTCACTCCGGAATGTGTTTTGGAGGCTCTGTGAGATTTCCATCATGTATTACAGTAACAGGTGATCCTGAGTGGTTTGCACAGTAGCGCTGAACGAGGACGGCTGAGCACACAGAAACTGAACCATAGTAGCCTAGTAACCATTGTTGTTTGGACTGAATATCCCCCCAGAGTACTAGCTAAAAGTGGCTTAGATATGCCAATTACAACCGCACTGCGCCCTCAGAGACCGAATCCCGACCCCTACAGTCTCCTCACACCAACATCAGGCTGGTAGTTTTCCTTTGTGGGGACTTTCTGTGCATGTAGGCTATTTCTCTGTGGAATTTATCTCTAGTGCTTTTATTCCAGACAATTTGTAGCAGTGGCATAGGCAGAAGGCAGGGCCAGCACAAATTTAGGTGGGCCAAAATTTGGGCACTCAAATCATCATAAAATGATCATAAAATCAAATTCTACCCTATATCCTACTGTAATCGATCTCACACAACAAACCATTTAACATGTGATTTCACATTACAGACCAAATAGTCTTGTAGGCCTACATAAATCCATGACTTGCATTTAACATGCGACTCACATGGACCAAACATAATAACCCATAGGCCTTTAATGAATAGACTATGAGACTAGAACATAATGCCCTGATATAACAGTAATAATCACAATAGGCTTGGCAACCTCTCGCTGTCTCAGTGACCAGGAGATAGTAGGCTAGGCTAGGCTACCAGGAGATAGTAGGCTAGGCTAGGCGACCAGGAGATAGTAGGCTAGGCTAGGCGACCAGGAGATAGTAGGCTAGGCGACCAGGAGATAGTAGGCTCAGCGACCAGGAGATAGTATGCTAGGCTAGACGACCAGGAGATAGTAGGCTAGGCGACCAGGAGATGCTAGGCTAGGCGACCAGGAGATAGTAGGCTAGGCGACCAGGAGATAGTAGGCTAGGCGACCAGGAGATAGTAGGCTAGGCTAGGCGACCAGGAGATAGTAGGCTAGGCTAGACGACCAGGAGATAGTAGGCTAGGCGACCAGGAGATAGTAGGCTAGGCGACCAGGAGATAGTAGGCTAGGCTAGGCGACCAGGAGATAGTAGGCTAGGCGACCAGGAGATAATAGGCTAGGCGACCAGGAGATAGAAGGCTAGGCTAGGCAACCAGGAGATAGTAGGCTAGGCGACCAGGAGATAGTAGGCTAGGCGACCAGGAGATAGTAGGCTCGGCGACCAGGAGATAGTAGGCTAGGCTCAGCGACCAGGAGATAGTAGGCTAGGCTAGGTGACCAGGAGATAGTAGGCTAGGCTAGGCGACCAGGAGATAGTAGGCTCAGCGACCAGGAGATAGTAGGCAAGGCGACCAGGAGATAGTAGGCTAGGCTAGGCGACCATGAGATTGGAGGCTAGGCTAGGCGACCAGGAGATAGTAGGCTAGGCGACCAGAAGATAGTAGGCTCAGCGACCAGGAGATAGTAGGCTAGGCTAGGCGACCAGGAGATAGTAGGCTAGGCGACCAGGAGATAGTAGGCTAGGCGACCAGGAGATAGTAGGCTAGGCTAGGCGACCAGGAGATAGTAGGCTAGGCGACCAGGAGAAAGTAGGCTAGGCGACCAGGAGATAGTAGGCTAGGCGACCAGGAGATAGTAGGCTAGGCGACCAGGAGATAGTAGGCTCTGCGACCAGGAGATAGTAGGCTCAGCGACCAGGAGATAGTAGGCTAGGCTAGGCGACCAGGAGATAGTAGGCTAGGCGACCAGGAGATAGTAGGCTAGGCTAGGCGACCAGGTGATAGTAGGCTAGGCGACCAGGAGATAGTAGGCTAGGCGACCAGGAGATAGTAGGCTAGGCTAGGCGTCCAGGAGATAGTAGGCGACCAGGAGATAGTAGGCTCGGCGACCAGGAGATAGTAGGCTAGGCTCAGCGACCAGGAGATAGTAGGCTAGGCTAGGCGACCAGGAGATAGTAGGCTAGGCTAGGCGACCAGGAGATAGTAGGCGCAGCGACCAGGAGATAGTAGGCTCAGCGACCAGGAGATAGTAGGCTAGGCTAGGCGACCAGGAGATAGAAGGCTAGGCGACCAGGAGATAGTAGGCTAGGCGACCAGAAGATAGTAGGCTCAGCGACCAGGAGATAGTAGGCTAGGCTAGACGACCAGGTGATAGTAGGCTCAGCGACCAGGAGATAGTAGGCTAGGCTAGGCGACCAGGAGATAGTAGGCTAGGCTAGGCGACCAGGAGATAGTAGGCTAGGCGACCAGAAGATAGTAGGCTCAGCGACCAGGAGATAGTAGGCTAGGCGACCAGGAGATAGTAGGCTAGGCGACCAGGAGATAGTAGGCTAGGCGACCAGGAGATAGTAGGCTAGGCTAGGCGACCAGGAGATAGTAGGCTAGGCTAGGCGACCAGGAGATAGTAGGCTAGGCGACCAGGAGATAGTAGGCTAGGCTAGGCGACCAGGAGATAGTAGGCTAGGCAACCAGGAGATAGTAGGCTCTGCGACCAGGAGATAGTAGGCTCAGCGACCAGGAGATAGTAGGCTAGGCTAGGCGACCAGGAGATAGTAGGCTAGGCGACCAGGAGATAGTAGGCTAGGCGACCAGGAGATAGTAGGCTAGGCTAGGCGACCAGGAGATAGTAGGCTAGGCGACCAGGAGATAGTAGGCTCTGCGACCAGGAGATAGTAGGCTCAGCGACCAGGAGATAGTAGGCTAGGCTAGGCGACCAGGAGATAGTAGGCTAGGCGACCAGGAGATAGTAGGCTAGGCTAGGCGACCAGGAGATAGTAGGCTAGGCGACCATGAGGTAGTAGGCTAGGCGACCAGGAGATAGTAGGCTAGGCGTCCAGGAGATAGTAGGCGACCAGGAGATAGTAGGCTCGGCGACCAGGAGATAGTAGGCTAGGCTCAGCGACCAGGAGATAGTAGGCTAGGCTAGGCGACCAGGAGATAGTAGGCTAGGCTAGGCGACCAGGAGATAGTAGGCTCAGCGACCAGGAGATAGTAGGCTCAGCGACCAGGAGATAGTAGGCTAGGCTAGGCGACCAGGAGATAGAAGGCTAGGCGACCAGGAGATAGTAGGCTAGGCGACCAGAAGATAGTAGGCTCAGCGACCAGGAGATAGTAGGCTAGGCTAGACGACCAGGAGATAGTAGGCTCAGCGACCAGGAGATAGTAGGCTAGGCTAGGCGACCAGGAGATAGTAGGCTAGGCTAGGCGACCAGGAGATAGTAGGCTAGGCTAGGCGACCAGGAGATAGTAGGCTAGGCTAGGCGACCAGGAGATAGTAGGCTAGGCTCAGCGACCAGGAGATATTAGGCTAGGCTAGGCGACCAGGAGATAGTAGGCTAGGCTAGGCGACCAGGAGATAGTAGGCTAGGCGACCAGGAGATAGGAGGCTAGAGAAACAAGATTCTCTGGTCTGATGGATCCAAGATTGAACTCTTTGGCCTGAATGCCAAGCGTCACGTCTGAATTCTGGCACCATCCCTACGGTGAAGCATGGTGGTGGCAGCATCATGCTGTGGGGATGTTTTACAGTGGCAGGGACTGGGAGACCAGTCAGGATCGAGGCAAAGATGAACGGAGCAAAGTACAGACAGATCCTTGATGAAAACTTTCTCCAGAGCACTCAGGACCTCAGACTGGGACGAAGGTTCACCTTCCAACAGAACAACGACCCTAAGCACACAGCCAAGACAACGCAGGAGTGGCTTCGGGACAAGTCTCTGAATGTCCTTGAGTGGCCCAGCCAGAGCCCGGACTTGAACCTGATCGAACATCTCTGGAGAGACCTGAAAATAGCTGCAGCAACGCTCCCCATCCAACCTGACAGAGCTTGAGAGGATATGCAGAGAAGAATGGGAGAAACTCCCCAAATACAGGTGTGCCAAGCTTGTCATACCCAAGAAGACTCGAGGCTGTAATCGCTGCCAAAGGTGCTTCAACAAAGTACTACGTAAAGGGTCTGAATACTTATGTAAAGTTGATATTTCTGTTTTTTTTTCTCCAATAAATTAGCCAAAATATCTAAAAACCAGTTTTTGCTTTGTCATTATGGGGTATTGTGTGTAATTGATGAGGGAAAACAACGATTTAATCAATTTTAGAGTAAGGCTGTAACGTAACAAAATGTGGAAAAAGTTAAGGGGTCTGAATACTTTGAATACGTTTTCCCACCCCCTCCCTACTGCTTGCTATACATTCTATCTGATGGTGTATGCATGTTTAGGCCAGTTCTTGACTTACATTTACATTGACTTGGACTGAAATAGATGCCGGTACCATTTTATATTTAGGTGAAGGAACTCCTCAAGACTTTTGAGCTAATATTCTATAGGAGGAGCAGAAACAAGCAGAAGAACATTTGCGGTGCCGGTACTCAGTTCTGGTGAGTTCCTGCTAAAGTCAAGTAGGCCTAATGTGCTTAGGTAAAAATACAAATAATATCCCGTTTGGAACACTGACAAATAGAGCATGAAAAATCTGATTGGGTGGGCCTGGCTCCCCAGTGGGTGGGCCCAGCGCCCACCCAGGCCCACCTGTGCCTACGCCCCTGATTTGTAGAATTGTAAGCAAGAGCACTACAAGCATTCTGGTGATTTCGCTTTAGCAAACCCTCCACCGAGTGAGAATGCCATTTTTTTGTTGCTGACCCAGTCCATTAAAAGGATGTTACTCATTATTTATTACATGTGATGGATGAAAGGAGAAAGGAGGGTCCGTGAGAGACTTGGACCTGATTCACCACATCCTTTTTGTAAAGGTGGAAAAGTCCGTTGTTGAGTGAATGGAACGCGTTTTATTCTATTCGAATGTGAGCGCTGTTCTGTGGCATGAGTGCGGTTTCTCGAGTTGTTCCGACCAGTTCTATCATCACATCACGGTGTTGATGCTCTAGGGTCGGGGGGCCTTGAACAATGCCTCTTTTAGCAACCATGTTATAAAAATGTAAATCGCTGACATTGAATTGATTCAGGTTAATTCCCTAGACATGTATTCAATCGATTTTAAATCAATATCTACGTTATCGTTCCAATTTACTCCTTGAAATAGATACACTGATTTTCTTTGCAAATTAAGACATTTTTATATATCCTTGGTTACGATGGCGCAGCCTTGGCGCTTGTCATCGAACAACAGCCTCGAACACAATGATTGGATTAGGCTGGTCCCTGCCCGTCGTCCATTGGCCACTGCTATAAATACATTTACCTCGTTGCATACGGAACCCCCTCCATTTTACTAGAACCTAAACACATAACAAAAAAAAAAAAGATACCCGGGATAATAACACTCATGGAATTGCGACTCTGTTTATCCAATGCGCGAAAAGAATAGACAACCAACGGTTTATTTTCATTGAGGAGTATTGGTTTATTTTCATGAAATAGAGAGAAAAAGGTAAGTACAATGTGAAACCTTGCACACTGGCGATGGATTACGTATTGTGTGATGCGATGCTCATGAGGAAAGAAATCTGACAATTTTTTCACAATCGTTTTCATTTTCAGACAGACCCTTTAAACACCTGCCGACCGGTTATTATCAAGAAGTCTCAAATGATCAATTCCTAAAGAACGTTGCATTCTAACCGAAACATGTTTTGTTTACCCGTTTCATTGATCGAAGGCGTGAAAATATTGGCTAAATAATTTTTGCGGCTCACGACGAGTTAGAATAATCTAGAATAGGGCTGCTGATTTGAGGGTAAGCATTGTGGTCGGGGTGGCAGAGTTCACAAATAGGAAACAGTGTAACAAATATGTAACGTTTTCACCTGATACAAATGTAAAAAAAAATTATACAAATGTAGCCTTTCGGATAAAGGAGAGGGTACTATAGCAATTCAATCACATCGATTTGAATGGACCTCCGCAATGTCAATATATTATACTCAATGTCAAAACAACACAAATATACTACTTGAGTTGATAAAGATATTCTCAGGTTCATATATATATATTTATTTTTTTGTAATCAAAGGCAAAAAAATTTAATATATTTTATTCTTGGCTAATTATAGACTCAATTAAACAGATAATAAGATCTCCCAGCTACTTTCTTGCATTTTTTTTTCTTTTGTCTTCAACTCTCTTTTGATAACATTTCATTGAGGCTTTGTATAACTTTTATTGAATAGGCCTAGTTCCTGTGACATTTATTAAGGATTTGTTACCAATGGAGCATAAAGCCATAAAAGAGAAGTGTCCTGAGTCTACCTGTATAAAGAGGAACAAAACAAGCCCCACTTAGCCTACACCGGAGAGGTGAGAGATTAAGTCTACTAATATTTTCCCACAATTTCATTTGTCTACACTGTACAAATTAAATCACTTGGAATGTAATGTAGCGATAGTATGAGTAGTATTCTCTTACAGGAAACACTGCTTTTCTCATTGTCCAAGAGACAAGGAAGGGCTCCTCCTTGCAAACACGCACATGTTGCTTTCTGGGATGTGAGTGATGTAACCAGACACTGTCGTGTAGGGCAATTCCACAGTAACAGAATAATGCTGAGACTCAGAATTTTCACTTTAAAATGTATGTCAAACAAAAACCAATGATTGCAAAGTTAAAGAACTCTATTCACAAGGACAACTTTTTACAATTTCCACTGAACATTTTACAAAAACACATTTACTTGAAGAACAGTGCAGATTCAAAGGTTGGTAACAGAATGACGGTTTGTGCTGTTTGTGGGGGTCTTCCTGCGAGAGGGGGTCTTCCTGGGGCATACATCTATACATCTACATTATATATATATATATATATATATTTTATAGTCTGATTTCTAGGGTTCTATTTGGGATGCATATCATGTGTTATGAACCCAAACGGTAGCAGACACTCTAGCTAGGCCTAACATACTGAGACATGGTTTACTGCTTATGTGACATTTCTCACTAGCGTCGACATGAAGCTGTAGTCCCCAGAAACCCCTCTCCCCACATCATGTCCCGGTGCGTGGGTGACATTAGTATGGAGAAGCTGTTAAACCAAATGGCACCCTATTCCCTACATAGTACAACGGCACCCTATTACTATGGGTTTCCCTATGAGCCCTGGTCAAAAGTAGTGCACTATATTATAGGGAATAGGGTGCCATTTGGGATTCAGAATTAGAGACAGCTAGCAGCGAGGACTGTTCATGTTCTTCACAGGTGTGATGACGCCAGCAGATTACCAGGCTGGCTGCATCTCTCACTTTCACCGCCTCAGAGGATCACTCTCTTGTTTTCTTTCTCTCGCTCGACCCTCCTTGGTTAGGCTACTCTCTCTCGCTCTCTCTCTCTTTCTCTCTCTCTCTCTCGCGTTCTCTCTCTCTCTCTCTCTCTCTCTCTCTCTCTCGCGTTCTCTCTCTCGCATTCTCTCGCTCTCTCTCTCTCTCTCTCTCTCTCGCGTTCTCTCTCTCTCTCTCTCTCTCTCTCTCTCTCTCTCTCTCTCTCTCTCTCTCTCTCTCTCTCTCTCTCTCGCATTCTCTCGCTCTCTTCTCTCTCTCTCTCTCTCTCGCGTTCTCTCTCTCTCTCTCTCTCTCTCGCGTTCTCTCTCTCGCATTCTCTCTCTCTCTCTCTCTCTCTCTCTCTCTCTCTCTCTCTCTCTCTCTCTCTCTCTCCGCTCTCTCTCTCTCTCTATCTCTCTATCGCTGCGGGAGTTGTGACCCATTTTTGTTGGTTGCTTTGTCATAGTTGTGTCTAGGGGGGCATATTTGGGAGGGAATGCTGTCACCTCTAGGTAGGTGTTTGTCCCCCTGTGTGCTAAGAGTGTCAGGTTATTTTCCAGTTCTGGCATTTAGGTCGCCCCGGACTTGTACATGTCTCTCTCTCTTTCAATCCCTCTCTTTTCCCATCTCTCCCTCACACAGCTGTGTGGTGTAATTTTCTTCAGTCTCCTGATGTGTGCATGCTGGATAGTGGTCACACACACACACATCATCTCCCTTGGCGAACTTGCCTCGATGCTGCCTGGTGTGTCTGTTGAGATGCGCTGCGTTTGGGACTTTGGGAGACTTGAAACGTCCATCTAGGTCGAAAATATACAGGTTAAGACAACGTAATGATTTCATGCGGCAGCGTTCCGTTATGGGACCAGCGCTGTTGATAACTACTAGTGCCGTTGCTAACTAGCAACGCTGGTCCCATGTTTGTATAGAGTTATGGGATATTAGGCTCCCATTGTCTTAACCTTTGTCATCTTCAACCTAGACGTCCGTCTGACCGTTGATTGTTTCGATTTGATCTCTGTCATCAATGCCCCCATCTCTGAGTCCAGAGCCTTGAGTCCCCCCTGAGTCCAGAGCCTTGAGTCCCCCCTGAGTCCAGAGCCTTGAGTCCCCCCTGAGTCCAGAGCCTTGAGTCCCCCCTGAATCCAGAGTCTTATTGGTCTGCCCTCCAGGCCTCCAGGCCTCCAGGCCTCCAGATCCACAGACCAGAGGGTATCCTTAACCCCTATGTCCCAGGCAGCGGAACTGCTGATGGGCTGTTGTCCTTTAGGGAATATTGGGACTTTCACTGTCAGTCACACCACCAGTCAGTCACCATGTTTTGGTTGGTTCTAGTAACACTAAGGCGCATTGGTGTCACTCGTAAAATATTCCATGCTCTTTAAACTCACTTTAAACTCATTTGGGTCAGGCAGATCTTTCAATTCTGGGTCACAGGGAGAGAGGGAGAGATGAAGGAAGGGATAGAGGGGGGCAGGTAGAGAGGGAGGGAGAGAGGGAGGGAGAGAGGGAGAAAGTGGAAGGCCAGGGTGTGTAGAGGAGAGGCAGGGAGGGATAGAGGGAGAGAGGGAGGGAGTGGAAGGCCAGGGTGTGTAGAGGAGAGGCAGGGAGGGATAGAGGGAGAGAGGCAGGGAGTGGAAGGCCAGGGTGACTGATAGACGGTGTGTTAGGGCGGAGCGCGCAGAGGAGGGAGGGAGAGATGAGAGGCAGGGCGTGAGGCAGGGCGGGAGGGTAGGATGGAGGGAGATAGGGAGGGAGGGAGGGAGGGAGGGAGGGAGGGAGGGAGGGAGGGAGGGAGGGAGGGAGGGAGGGAGGGAGGGAAGGAAGGAGGGAGTGGAAGGCCAGGTTGACTGATTGCTAGATGGTGGCTTAGGGCAGGGTGTGTAAAGGAGGAAGGGATAGAGGGAGGGAGGGATGGAGAGAGGGAGGGATAGTTGATAGACCGATCCAGCAGCCCTCCACATCAGTACACAGAGAGATCCATCTGCCCTCCACATCAGTACACAGAGAGATCCATCTGCCCTCCACATCAGTACACGGAGTACACTGAGAGAGAGAGAACCAGCTCTAATCCCACGCAGGGCCCGATTAATTTTAAAGCCGCTTTCAACCTTTAAGCTCACTTTCAGCACCCAGCTACAAGCTACCAAGCATTTAGAAATTTAGATTTGCTTTAGTATATACAGTACCATTCAAAGGTTTGGACACACCTACTCATTCAAGGGCTTTTCTTTATTTTTACTATTTTCTACATTGTAGAATAATAGTGAAGACATCAAAACTATGAAATAACACATATGGAATCATGTAGTAACCAAAAAAGTGTTAAACATATCAAAATATATTTTAGATTTTAGATTCTTCAAGTAGCCACCCTTTGGCCTTGATGACAGCTTTGCACACTCTGGCATTCACTAAACCAGATTCATGAGGAATGCTTTTCCAACAGTCTTGAAGGAGTTCCCATATATGCTGAGCACTTGCTGGCTGCTTTTCCTTCACTCTGCCGTCCGTCTCATCCCAAACCATCTCAATTTAGTTGAGGTCGGGTGATTGTGGAGGCCAGGTCATCTGATGCAGCACTCCATCACTCAGGGGTCAAATAGCCCTTACACAGCCTGGAGGTGTGTTTTGGGTCATTGTCCTGTTGAAAAGCAAATGATAGTCCCACTAAGTGCAAACCAGATGGGATGGCGTATCGCTGCAGAATGCTGTTGTAGCCATGCTGGTTAAGTGTGCCTTGAATTCTAAATAAATCACTGACAGTGTCACCAGCAAAGCACCCCCACACCATCACACCCCCTCCTCCATGATTCACGGTGGGAACCACACATGCGGAGATCATCCGTTCACATGCTCTGCGTCTCACAAAGACACGGCGGTTGGAACCAAAAATCTCAAATTTGGACTCATCAGACCAAAGGACAGATTTCCACCGGTCTAATGTCCATTGCTCGTGTTTCTTGGCCCAATCAAGTCTCTTCTTATTATTGGTGTCCTTTAGTAGTGGTTTCTTTGCAGCAATTCGACCATGAAGGCCTGATTCACGCAATCTCCTCTGAACAGTTGATGTTGAGATGTGTCTGTTACTTGAACTCTTTGAAGCATTTATTTGGGCTGCAATCTGAGGTGTAGTTAACTCTAATGAACTTATCCTCTGCAGCAGAGGTAACTCTGGGTCTTTCTTTCCTGTGGCGGTCCTCATGAGTGCCAGTTTCATCATAGCGCTTGATGGTTTTTGCGACTGCACTTGAAGAAACTTTCAAAGTTCTTGACATTTTCCGGATTGACTGATGGACTGTTGTTTCTCTTTGCTTATTTGAGCTGTTCTTGCCATAATATGGACTTGGTCTTTTACCAAATAGGGTTATCTTCTGTATACCACCCCTACCTTGTCACAACACAACTGATTGTCTCAAACACATTAAGAAGGAAAGAAATTCCACAAATTAACTTTTAATAAGGCACACCTGTTAATTGAAATGCATTCCAGGTGACTACCTCATGAAGCTCGGTTGAGAGAATGCCAAGAGTGTGCAAAGCTGTCATCAAGGCAAATGGTGGCTACTTTGAAGACTCTCAAATATAAAATATATTTTGATTTGTTTAACACTTTTTTGCTTACTGCATGATTCCATATGTGTTATTTCATAGTTTTGATGTCTTCACTATTATTCTACAATGTAGGAAATAGTAAAAATAAAGAAAAACCCTGGAATGAGTAGGTGTGTCCAAACTTTTGACTTGTACTCTATATTTTTCTCCTAAGTGCATTTGATTGTTTTTTATTTCTCTCATCACAGGATCAAGAGAGAGAAACATTGTTTTGATATAACAATGTACACGGTGATGTTGAGCAGTAATATGCTGGTTAATGTGTGTGTGTGTGTGTGTGTGTGTGTGTGTGTGTGTGTGTGTGTGTGTGTGTGCCTGCATGTATTCAATCACCCATGCGCAATCAAATGACATATATGATATGTGGGATATGTGTTTTGTTCAGTGTGTGTTTCATCACATATGCCCTCTGCACAGCTGGGAACTGTAAATCCCTGTCTGAGGGAAGGAAGCCCTGGGCTGTGTCCCAAATGGCACCCTATTCCCTATGTACCCTATGTAGTGCACTACTTTTTTTTTTTTTTTTTTACCAGGGTCTGTAGGGCACTATATAGGGAACAGGGTGCCATTTGGGATGCAGCCGTGGTTTGATCACCTCCAGAGCGCCTCTCTACACCTGGAGCACTGGAGACAGAGCCCACGCTTCCTGTCTGGTTTCTGCCCGTTCAGCAGTTCCTATCAGCAGTTCCCCTTTATCTACTGTTCTGCCAGCTTCATGCAGCACCGCCACTTGGCATCAGCTCTTCTCTTCTCTCACTTCCTGGGGGGCTGCAACCTGTGATTCCTCTCTCTCTCTCTCTCTCTCTCTCTCTCTCTCTCTCTCTCTCTCTCTCTCTCTCTCTCTCTCTCTCCTTCTCTCTCTCTCTCTCTCTCCTTCTCTCTCTCTCTCTCTCTCTCTCTCTCTCTCTCTGTCTCTCTCTCTCCCACGCTGCCAGCTGACTTCCGAAACATTGCCTTGTAAGCAGAACTCGCAGCACCCACAGCGGTACTGCTTGTATCGGAAAACTTTGTAGAAATAATTCTCCCCAAACTGTGATACTAATCAAACACACACAGCATGTATTAAAACAAAAACAATTCCCTCCTATTTACAGACCTCTTGTCTAATGATATGAATACACTTCATACTTCTCTCATGTTGAGTCCCAGATCTGGGCCCTAGGACCCTCCGTAGTTCCCTCAGTATCTGAAGTACCCTTTCTGCTTCATCATCCATTGATGCATTCAAGAGCTGTTCTACGTTCATGGAGTTGCCATTTGGCTAACTGGAGGGAATGGGACAGAGTGGAGGGAATGGGACAGAGTGGAGGGAATGGGACAGAGTGGAGGGAATGGGACAGAGTGGAGGGAATGGGACAGAGTGGAGTGGAGGGAATGGGACAGAGTGGAGGGAATGGGACAGAGTGGAGGGAATGGGACAGAGTGGAGTGGAGGGAATGGGACAGAGTGGAGGGAATGGGACAGAGTGGAGGGAATGGGACAGAGTGGAGGGAATGGGACAGATGGAGGGAATGGGACAGAGTGGAGGGAATGGGTCAGAGTGGAGTGGAGGGAATGGGACAGATGGAGGGAATGGGACAGAGTGGAGGGAATAGGACAGAGTTGAGGGAATGGGACAGAGTGGAGTGGAGGGAATGGGACAGAGTGGAGGGAATGGTACAGAGTGGAGGGAATGGGACAGAGTGGAGGGAATGGGACAGAGTGGAGTGGAGGGAATGGGACAGATGGAGGGAATGGGACAGAGTGGAGGGAATAGGACAGAGTTGAGGGAATGGGACAGAGTGGAGGGAATGGGACAGAGTGGAGGGAATGGGACAGAGTGGAGGGAATGGGACAGAGTGGAGGGAATGGGACAGAGTGGAGGGAATGGGACAGAGTGGAGTGGAGGGAATGGGACAGATGGAGGGAATGGGACAGAGTGGAGGGAATAGGACAGAGTTGAGGGAATGGGACAGAGTGGAGGGAATGGGACAGAGTGGAGTGGAGGGAATGGGACAGATGGAGGGAATGGGACAGAGTGGAGGGAATGGGACAGAGTGGAGGGAATGGGACAGAGTGGAGGGAATGGGACAGATGGAGGGAATGGGACAGAGTGGAGGGAATGGGACAGAGTGGAGGGAATGGGACAGAGTGGAGTGGAGGGAATGGGACAGATAAAGGGAATGGGACAGAGTGGAGGGAATGGGACAGAGTGGAGGGAATGGGACAGATGGAGGGAATGGGACAGAGTGGAGGGAATGGGACAGAGTGGAGTGGAGTGGAGGGAATGGGACAGAGTGGAGGGAATGGGACAGAGTGGAGGGAATGGGACAGAGTGGAGGGAATGGGTCAGAGTGGAGGGAATGGGTCAGAGTGGAGGGAATGGGACAGAGTGGAGGGAATGGGACAGAGTGGAGTGAATGGGTCAGAGTGGAGGGAATGGGACAGAGTGGAGGGAATGGGACAGAGTGGAGGGAATGGGACAGAGTGGAGGGAATGGGACAGAGTGGAGTGGAGGGAATGGGACAGATGGAGGGAATGGGACAGAGTGGAGGGAATAGGACAGAGTTGAGGGAATGGGACAGAGTGGAGGGAATGGGACAGAGTGGAGTGGAGGGAATGGGAAAGATGGAGGGAATGGGACAGAGTGGAGGGAATGGGACAGAGTGGAGGGAATGGGACAGATGGAGGGAATGGGACAGAGTGGAGGGAATGGGACAGAGTGGAGGGAATGGGACAGAGTGGAGTGGAGGGAATGGGACAGATGGAGGGAATGGGACAGAGTGGAGGGAATGGGACAGAGTGGAGGGAATGGGACAGATGGAGGGAATGGGACAGAGTGGAGGGAATGGGACAGAGTGGAGTGGAGTGGAGGGAATGGGACAGAGTGGAGGGAATGGGACAGAGTGGAGGGAATGGGACAGAGTGGAGGGAATGGGACAGAGTGGAGTGGAGGGAATGGGACAGATGGAGGGAATGGGACAGAGTGGAGGGAATGGGACAGAGTGGAGGGAATGGGACAGAGTGGAGGGAATGGGACAGAGTGGAGTGAATGGGTCAGAGTGGAGGGAATGGGACAGAGTGGAGGGAATGGGACAGAGTGGAGTGGAGGAAATGGGACAGAGTGGAGGGAATGGGACAGAGTGGAGGGAATGGGACAGAGTGGAGGGAATGGGACAGAGTGGAGGGAATGGGACAGAGTGGACGGAATGGGACAGAGTGGAGGGAATGGGACAGAGTGGAAGGAATGGGTCAGAGTGGAGGGAATGGGACAAATGGAGGGAATGGGACAGAGTGGAGGGAATGGGACAGAGTGGAGGGAATGGGACAGAGTGGAGGGAATGGGACAGAGTGGAGGGAATGGGACAGAGTGGAGTGGAGGGAATGGGTCAGAGTGGAGGGAAGGGGTCAGAGTGGAGGGAATGGTACAGAGTGGAGGGAATGGGACAGAGTGGAGGGAATGGGTCAGAGTGGAGGGAATGGGACAGATGGAGGGAATGGGACAGAGTGGAGGGAATGGGACAGAGTGGAGGGAATGGGTCAGAGTGGAGGGAATGGGACAGAGTGGAGGGAATGGGACAGAGTGGAGGGAATGGGACAGAGTGGAGGGAATGGGACAGAGTGGAGGGAATGGGTCAGAGTGGAGGGAATGGGACAGAGTGGAGGGAATGGGTCAGAGTGGAGGGAATGGGACAGAGTGGAGGGAATGGGACAGAGTGGAGGGAATGGGTCAGAGTGGAGGGAATGGGACAGAGTGGAGGGAATGGGACAGAGTGGAGGGAAGGGGTCAGAGTGGAGGGAATGGTACAGAGTGGAGGGAATGGGACAGAGTGGAGTGGAGGGAATGGTACAGAGTGGAGGGAATGGGACAGAGTGGAGGGAATGGGACAGATGGAGGGAATGGGACAGAGTGGAGGGAATGGGTCAGAGTGGAGTGGAGGGAATGGGACAGATGGAGGGAATGGGACAGAGTGGAGGGAATAGGACAGAGTTGAGGGAATGGGACAGAGTGGAGTGGAGGGAATGGGACAGAGTGGAGGGAATGGGACAGAGTGGAGGGAATGGGACAGAGTGGAGGGAATGGGACAGAGTGGAGTGGAGGGAATGGGACAGATGGAGGGAATGGGACAGAGTGGAGGGAATAGGACAGAGTTGAGGGAATGGGACAGAGTGGAGGGAATGGGACAGAGTGGAGGGAATGGGACAGAGTGGAGGGAATGGGACAGAGTGGAGGGAATGGGACAGAGTGGAGGGAATGGGACAGAGTGGAGTGGAGGGAATGGGACAGATGGAGGGAATGGGACAGAGTGGAGGGAATAGGACAGAGTTGAGGGAATGGGACAGAGTGGAGGGAATGGGACAGACTGGAGTGGAGGGAATGGGACAGATGGAGGGAATGGGACAGAGTGGAGGGAATGGGACAGAGTGGAGGGAATGGGACAGAGTGGAGGGAATGGGACAGATGGAGGGAATGGGACAGAGTGGAGGGAATGGGACAGAGTGGAGGGAATGGGACAGAGTGGAGTGGAGGGAATGGGACAGATAAAGGGAATGGGACAGAGTGGAGGGAATGGGACAGAGTGGAGGGAATGGGACAGAGTGGAGTGGAGTGGAGGGAATGGGACAGAGTGGAGGGAATGGGACAGAGTGGAGGGAATGGGACAGAGTGGAGGGAATGGGTCAGAGTGGAGGGAATGGGTCAGAGTGGAGGGAATGGGACAGAGTGGAGGGAATGGGACAGAGTGGAGTGAATGGGTCAGAGTGGAGGGAATGGGACAGAGTGGAGGGAATGGGACAGAGTGGAGGGAATGGGACAGAGTGGAGGGAATGGGACAGAGTGGAGGGAATGGGACAGAGTGGAGTGGAGGGAATGGGACAGATGGAGGGAATGGGACAGAGTGGAGGGAATAGGACAGAGTTGAGGGAATGGGACAGAGTGGAGGGAATGGGACAGAGTGGAGTGGAGGGAATGGGACAGATGGAGGGAATGGGACAGAGTGGAGGGAATGGGACAGAGTGGAGGGAATGGGACAGATGGAGGGAATGGGACAGAGTGGAGGGAATGGGACAGAGTGGAGGGAATGGGACAGAGTGGAGTGGAGGGAATGGGACAGATGGAGGGAATGGGACAGAGTGGAGGGAATGGGACAGAGTGGAGGGAATGGGACAGATGGAGGGAATGGGACAGAGTGGAGGGAATGGGACAGAGTGGAGTGGAGTGGAGGGAATGGGACAGAGTGGAGGGAATGGGACAGAGTGGAGGGAATGGGACAGAGTGGAGGGAATGGGACAGAGTGGAGGGAATGGGTCAGAGTGGAGGGAATGGGACAGAGTGGAGGGAATGGGACAGAGTGGAGGGAATGGGACAGAGTGGAGGGAATGGGACAGAGTGGAGGGAATGGGACAGAGTGGAGGGAATGGGACAGAGTGGAGTGGAGGGAATGGGACAGATGGAGGGAATGGGACAGAGTGGAGGGAATGGGACAGAGTGGAGGGAATGGGACAGAGTGGAGGGAATGGGACAGAGTGGAGTGAATGGGTCAGAGTGGAGGGAATGGGACAGAGTGGAGGGAATGGGACAGAGTGGAGTGGAGGGAATGGGTCAGAGTGGAGGGAATGGGACAGAGTGGAGGGAATGGGACAGAGTGGAGGGAATGGGTCAGAGTGGAGGGAATGGGACAGAGTGGAGGGAATGGGACAGAGTGGAGGGAAGGGGTCAGAGTGGAGGGAATGGTACAGAGTGGAGGGAATGGGACAGAGTGGAGTGGAGGGAATGGTACAGAGTGGAGGGAATGGGACAGAGTGGAGGGAATGGGACAGAGTGGAGGGAATGGGTCAGAGTGGAGGGAAGGGGTCAGAGTGGAGGGAATGGTACAGAGTGGAGGGAATGGGACAGAGTGGAGGGAATGGGTCAGAGTGGAGGGAATGGGACAGATGGAGGGAATGGGACAGAGTGGAGGGAATGGGACAGAGTGGAGGGAATGGGTCAGAGTGGAGGGAATGGGACAGAGTGGAGGGAATGGGACAGAGTGGAGGGAATGGGACAGAGTGGAGGGAATGGGACAGAGTGGAGGGAATGGGTCAGAGTGGAGGGAATGGGACAGAGTGGAGGGAATGGGTCAGAGTGGAGGGAATGGGACAGAGTGGAGGGAATGGGACAGAGTGGAGGGAATGGGTCAGAGTGGAGGGAATGGGACAGAGTGGAGGGAATGGGACAGAGTGGAGTGAAGGGGTCAGAGTGGAGGGAATGGTACAGAGTGGAGGGAATGGGACAGAGTGGAGTGGAGGGAATGGTACAGAGTGGAGGGAATGGGACAGAGTGGAGGGAATGGGACAGAGTGGAGTGGAGGGGTCAGAGTGGAGGGAATGGTACAGAGTGGAGGGAATGGGACAGAGTGGAGGGAATGGGACAGAGTGGAGGGAATGGGACAGATGGAGGGAATCGGACAGAGTGGAGGGAATGGGACAGAGTGGAGGGAATGGGACAGAGTGGAGGGAATGGGACAGAGTGGAGTGGAGGGAATGGGACAGAGTGGAGGGAATGGGACAGAGTGGAGGGAATGGGTCAGAGTGGAGGGAAGGGGTCAGAGTGGAGGGAATGGTACAGAGTGGAGGGAATGGGACAGAGTGGAGGGAATGGGACAGAGTGGAGTGGAGGGAATGGTACAGAGTGGAGGGAATGGGACAGAGTGGAGGGAATGGGACAGCGTGGAGGGAATGGGACAGAGTGGAGTGGAGGGAATGGTACAGAGTTGAGGGAATGGGACAGAGTGGAGGGAATGGGACAGAGTGGAGTGGAGGGAATGGTACAGAGTGGAGGGAATGGGACAGAGTGGAGGGAATGGGACAGAGTTGAGTGGAGGGAATGGGACAGATGGAGGGAATGGGACAGAGTGGAGGGAATGGGACAGAGTGGAGGGAATGGGACAGAGTGGAGGGAATGGGACAGAGTGGAGGGAAGGGGTCAGAGTGGAGGGAAGGGGTCAGAGTGGAGGGAATGGTACAGAGTGGAGGGAATGGGACAGAGTGGAGGGAATGGGACAGAGTGGAGGGAAGGGGTCAGAGTGGAGGGAAGGGGTCAGAGTGGAGGGAATGGTACAGAGTGGAGGGAATGGTACAGAGTGGAGGGAATGGGACAGAGTGGAGGGAATGGGTCAGAGTGGAGGGAAGGGGTCAGAGTGGAGGGAATGGTACAGAGTGGAGGGAATGGGACAGAGTGGAGGGAATGGGTCAGAGTGGAGGGAATGGGACAGAGTGGAGTGGAGGGAATGGTACAGAGTGGAGGGAATGGGACAGAGTGGAGGGAATGGGACAGAGTGGAGTGGAGGGAATGGGACAGATGGAGGGAATGGGACAGAGTGGAGTGGAGGGAATGGGACAGATGGAGGGAATGGGACAGAGTGGAGGGAATGGGACAGAGTGGAGGGAATGGGACAGAATGGAGTGGAGGGAATGGGACAGATGGAGGGAATGGGACAGAGTGGAGGGAATGGGACAGAGTGGAGGGAATGGGACAGATTGAAGGGAATGGGACAGAGTGGAGTGGAGGGAATGGGTCAGAGTGGAGGGAAGGGGTCAGAGTGGAGGGAATGGTACAGAGTGGAGGGAATGGTACAGAGTGGAGGGAATGGGTCAGAGTGGAGGGAATGGGACAGAGTGGAGGGAATGGGACAGAGTGGAGGGAATGGGACAGAGTGGAGGGAATGGGACAGAGTGGAGGGAATGGGACAGAGTGGAGGGAATGGGACAGAGTGGAGGGAATGGGACAGAGTGGAGGGAATGGGACAGAGTGGAGGGAATGGGACAGATGGAGGGAATTTGACAGAGTGGAGGGAATGGGACAGAGTGGAGGGAATGGGACAGAGTGGAGTGGAGGGAATGGTACAGAGTGGAGGGAATGGGACAGAGTGGAGGGAATGGGACAGAGTGGAGTGAATGGGACAGAGTGGAGGGAATGGGACAGAGTGGAGGGAATGGGACAGAGTGGAGGGAATGGGACAGAGTGGAGGGAATGGGACAGATGGAGGGAATGGGACAGAGTGGAGGGAATGGGACAGAGTGGAGGGAATGGGACAGAGTGGAGGGAATGGGACAGAGTGGAGTGGAGGGAATGGAACAGAGTGGAGGGAATGGGACAGAGTGGAGGGAATGGGACAGAGTGGAGGGAATGGGACAGAGATGAGGGAATGGGACAGAGTGGAGTGGAGGGAATGGGACAGATGGAGGGAATGGGACAGAGTGGAGGGAATGGGACAGAGTGGAGGGAATGGGACAGAGTGGAGTGGAGGGAATGGGACAGATGGAGGGAATGGGACAGATGGAGGGAATGGGACAGAGTGGAGGGAATGGGACAGAGTGGAGGGAATGGAACAGAGTGGAGGGAATGGGACAGAGTTGAGGGAATGGGACAGAGTGGAGGGAATGGGTCAGAGTGGAGGGAATGGGACAGAGTTGAGGGAATGGGACAGAGTGGAGGGAATGGGACAGAGTGGAGGGAATGGGACAGATGGAGGGAATGGGACAGAGTGGAGGGAATGGGACAGAGTGGAGGGAATGGAACAGAGTGGAGGGAATGGGACAGAGTGGAGGGAATGGGTCAGAGTGGAGGGAATGGGACAGAATTCCCTAGTCCCTTTATAGTGCATTACGTTTGACCAGAGCCCTATGGGTCACTCTAGGGGCCCTGGTCAAAAGTGGTGCACTACATAAGGACTAGGGTGCCATTTGGTACGCAGAGCATGTGTGTGTTATGGCCTGGCAAGGGGGTAAAGGTCAAAGGTCTCATGTCAACTGACTCCTCTCCTCTGACCCCCAGAGATCTGGAACACACACCCATACCATCTTCTGCACCGTCAAGTTAACGCATCCTCTGTCGTGTGTGTGTGTGTGTGTATGCATTCGCTTTTGCTTTTAATTGCGTCTGTGTGTGTGTGTGTTTGTGTGTGTGTGTATGCATTCGCTTTTGCTTTTAATTGCGTCTGTGTGTGTGTGTGTGTATACTCATTCGGTTTTGCTTTTAATTGAGTATTTGTGCCGTATGCGTACTTGTGTTTTGAATAAAATCCAAACAGTTACTGTAAGACTGTAACTTTTGTCCTCTGAGTTCACAGGTGACTGTATATGGAATCAGTTTACTGTGGGATTATTCCTAACTGAACCTGCAACATGAAATAGGTAGGAGTTAGACAAGTGGATTCTTGGGGCACGCTTCTCTGAAGCATCACTGAAGGAGACAATGACTGCACTAAATGTGGCCAGGGATAAACTGTGTGTGCCTCCTCATATCCCGTTTCATGTCCAGCAGGGCTGTAGCTGACTGGGCATGCCATTTGTGAGAAGGAGGCAGTGATACTTTCTTTAAAGTCTCACTGCCTCCTTCTCACAAATGATCCCAAAAATATAAAAATTAAATAAAGTTGGTTCAACACAGTGGCGGGTCATTTTGACCCTAGGACAACGGGAGGGTTAATAGGATGACGCCACGGAGAGAAGGGAGTGTGTGTGTTGTAATGGAGGAGGGATATGAGCGAGAGAGAGAGATACTAGTGTGTGTTTCGGGCCAGGCAGTGTGTTATAACAGGATGAAGGGAGGATGGAGGCAGGCACTCTATTCCCTCCGTAGGGCTCTGGTCAAAAGTAGTGCACTTTGTACACTTTAAAATAAAGGTGCTATCTAGAACCTAAAAGGGTTCTTCGGCTGGCCCCATAGGAGAACCCTTTGAAGAAACCTTTTCGGTTCCACGTAGAACCTTTTCCACAGAGGTTTCTACATAGAACCCAAAATAGTTCTACCAGGAACCAAAAACGTCTCTACCTGAAACCAAAAAAAGGGTTCTCCTATGGGGATAGCCGAAGAACCCTTTTTTCTAAGAGTGTATGGAATACGGTTCTATTTGGGACGCAGACTGAGGCTCAGGCCCATGGTGGGGGGAGGGAGAGAGGGAGAGGAGATGATTTGAAGGGTGGATTAGTAGCAGTCAGTAGGGTGGTGTTACTGGTCAGGAGAAACAGTCATCAGTAGGGTGGTGTTACTGGTCAGGGGAAGCAGTCGTCAGTAGGGTGGTGTTACTGGTCAGGGGAAGCAGTCGTCAGTAGGGTGGTGTTACTGGTCAGGGGAAGCAGTCGTCAGTAGGGTGGTGTTACTGGTCAGGGGAAGCAGTCGTCAGTAGGGTGGTGTTACTGGTCAGGGGAAGCAGTCCTCAGTAGGGTGGTGTTACTGGTCAGGGGAAGCAGTCGTCAGTAGGGTGGTGTTACTGGTCAGGGGAAGCAGTCGTCAGTAGGGTGGTGTTGCTGGTCAGGGGAAGCAGTCGTCAGTAGGGTGGTGTTACTGGTCAGGGGAAGCAGTCGTCAGTAGGGTGGTGTTACTGGTCAGGGGAAGCAGTCGTCAGTAGGGTGGTGTTACTGGTCAGGGGAAGCAGTCGTCAGTAGGGTGGTGTTACTGGTCAGGGGAAGCAGTCGTCAGTTTTCTAAAACTAACTTCTATTGCCAACTATGTAAAAATAGCCTCCATAAAGCCAACAAATAAAAACATTGCAGCCTGCAGGTAGAAAATATCCTGATAAAATTAAATATCCTATAAATCAAATTGGCTACGCGAGGAATTTGAAACATTGTATCAACTATTAACTTGGGTCCAGCCTGGAGCTTGTGCTAGCAAACTTGCAACATTGTATCCCTCAGAGTTTCCCGCTCCAGTGAGCTCCAGACAGACATAGCTGTAGGCTAAGGGATAGGCCTATTTTATGACGTTTCGACCGGATCAGAGCATGACATTTTCCCCCCTTTCACGCTGAGCTGAGTGGTTATCAAAAGAGATCTGGAAAGATTTTTCAAATAGGCTATGTTGAGGAACTATTGTCATTCTCAATAGATGTGAAAACAGACTTTGTTTACTTTCTGTTTTGAGGTGAAGAAAAAATTACTTTGAGAAGACAATCAGAAATACTATCAGATCCCCAAATGGGCACATTTAGAGGCCTACATTTGCGCTCAGGCCAGGTAGCATATAGACCTACTTCCATGTATAATCAGGTGCGGGTCCTTACTCAACATTGACAGGAGCGCTACAGACAAAAGATAATGAATAAATTGACAGAACTCATAAATGGAATGAAATAAACCAAAACTTGTTTCTCACAAGTGTAATCTGGGTTGTGCACTCTGTAAACGACGTGTCCACTCTGACAATGACAACGGTAAAAGACTGGAATAATAATATATTGAATGCATTAACAGAAATTACTGTAATCAAACAAACATTGTAGATTAGAAATGATGGGAATTAAATAAATTTACTACAGGTGATACTGGTGTGCCTCTGCAATGGATTAGTCCACTGAGACAGGCGTGAATCAGACAGGGATGTCTGGATTAGTCCACTGAGACAGGCGTGAATCAGACAGGATGTCTGGATTAGTCCACTGAGACAGGCGTGAATCAGACAGGATGTCTGGATTAGTCCACTGAGACAGGCGTGAATAAGACAGGATGTCTGGATTAGTCCACTGAGACAGGCGTGAATCAGACAGGATGTCTCACGTGCCATAAAAAACATATATACACTACCGTTCAAAAGTTTGTGGTCACTTAGAAATGTCCTTGTTTTCGAAAGAAAATATTTTTTTTGTCCATTAAAATAACATCAAATTGATCAGAAATACAGTGTAGACATTGTTAATGTTGGAAATGGCTATCGTAGCTGGAAATGGCTGATTTTTAATGGAATATCTACATAGGCGTACAGAGGCCCATTGTCAGCAACCATCAGTCCTGTGTTCCAATGGCACATTGTGTTTGCTAATCCAAGTTTATCATTTTAAAAGGCTAATTTCTCATTAGAAAACCCTTTTTCAATTATGTTAGCACAGCTGAAAACTGTTTTGCTGATTAAAGAAGCAATAAAACTGGCCTTCTTGAGACTAGTTGGGTATCTGGAGCTTCAGCAATTGTGGGTTTGATTACAGGATCAAAATGGCCAGAAACAAAGAACTTTCTTCTGAAACTCGTCAGTCTATTCTTGTTCCGAGAAATGAAGGCTATTCCATGCAAGAAATTGCCAAGAAACTGAAGATCTCGTACAATGCTGTGTACTACTCCCTTCACAGAACAGCGCAAACTGGCTCTAACCAGAATAGAAAGAGGAGTGGTAGGCCCCGGTGCACAACTGAGTAAGAGGACGAATACATTAGTGTCTAGTTTGAGAAACAGGCGCCTCACAGGTCCTCATCTGGCAGCTTCATTAAATAGTACCCGCAAAACACCAGTCTCAACGTCAACAGTGAAGAGGCGACTCCGGGATGCTGACCTAGGCAGAGTTGCGAAGAAAAAGTCCAGTGTTCTTTTGCCCATCTTAATCTTTTATTTTTATTGGCCAGTCCGAGATATGGCTTTTTCTTTGCAACTCTGCCTAGGTCAGCATCCCGGGTCGGGGACAGTGGGGGTCAGGGACACTGTGGCCCCCGGACAGGGCCAACCAGGCAGGATATAACCCCACCCACTTTGCCAAAGCACAGCCCCAACACAGGCTTCAGCATGATCCAGTTAAGCTGGCCACCCTCGTCTCTCTGCTTGCCTAAGCCATTGTAATTAATACAGGACTGTGGTGTGCAGTAGGGATGCAGGGCTGCAGGCGTGGGGACGCAAATTTAAGAGGACAGTTCTCATATTGGCGCCAGCGGGGGCTTTAGCCAACTGACAAATCCTGTTGCCAACGTGATCTTGATTGGACACCTACTGGCACACTGTGTGTCAGCAGCCATAGAAAACAGGAAAATGATGAAATTGCCATGAAAACTAGCATGATGATGACAGGACTGTTTTGTGAGTGTGAGAATAGTGAGTCTGAACTGGTTCTTTGTCCTTGGGTAATGGAAGCTAATTACCACAGAAATTTATTTGGACATGTGAGTAGACACATGGGAATGTAAACTTCCTGTGTTGTTGTCTGTTTGTGCCACCAACCAATTTCATACAGAGTCATTTAGACACTAAACACACAGAATAGTTCAAAATCCGGTGGTGTCGTGCTTCAGAATTTAACTTCTGCAGTTTTTGAAGCATGTAGGTAAAAAGCATACTGTGTCTAACTGAAGTGTTTCTTTCAAGAGGAGAATGACGTTCTACTTGGTTAGTTTCAACCTGTTCCCTGTAGTACTCTGCAGGTCTGAGGAGGGCTGGGGAGGGAGTCACTGTTTAAAGGCTGGAATATAGATGATGATAATGATGATGGTAATCATGGCTCTACTAACTGCTGAGCAGCCGAGAGTGGAGGAGACTGAGAGCAGAGAGAGTGGCTGAACGGTAGACCTGGGATGCGTCTATGGGCCCTGATCAAAAGTAGTGGACTATATAGTGAATAGGGTGCCATTTGGGACACAGTCCTGACGTCTCCACCTCTTTAAGGAATACCTGGGATAGGATAAAGTATTCCTTCTAACCCCCCCCCCCCCCCCAAATTGTAAAGTGGTTATCCCACTGGCTATAGGGTGAACGCACCAATTTGTGAGTCGCTCTGGCTAAGAGCGTCTGCTAAATGACGTTAATGTGCCCTTGAGCAAGGCACTTAACCCTAATTGCTCCTGTAAGTCGCTCTGGATAAGAGCGTCTGCTAAATGACTAAAATGTAAATGTAAATGTAATGTAATGTCTCCTCGGTCCACTGCGAGCTCCAAATGAGCGTCTGATGAAGTCAACTCACTGCTCCTCGCTGCTCTCTGAATGGTGGAGCCTCACTGTATTAATAGTTGTTGAAGGGCCCTTGTGTTCCTCTGAGCCGGTCCTCTACTGTTCTGACCTGTACCTACTGTTCTTTGAGTAGAACGTCCTGTTCTGAATAAATAGTAGATACACACTGTGACTAGACTGACTCAGGAGAGATCCAAGAGAAAGCAGAACACTGAAGGTTATTTGCTAGCATGGTCCCATATCTGTCTGTGCTCTCTTGCCAAATATTATGGTCATACATTGAAAAATAAAAAATAAATAATGTATGCACTCACTAACTGTAAGTCGCTCTGGATAAGAGCGTCTGCTAAATGACTAAAATGTAAAAAAAAAAATGGCAATCCAGCACATGATCTTGGACCGGTCTACTTGTGTGCTTCTGTTATTGTTTGTCAGATTTGGCCTCCTCACAGGGCAGCAACTAGATTAACCCCTCCTTACTACTATCAGACTTGGTACAGCAGGACTGGGCTGGGCTCCTCGGCAGGGCTGGGGTGGGATGGGTTGGTTGTAAAGAGCGACTCCATGTCTGAGAGGAAATGATCCCTTGACAGCTGGTCAGCGAAATCCCAGGAATAGAATCCTGATTCAGATGCTGATTCATTCCTGGCTTTGATCTAAACCATCTATAGTGAGTCATCAGATGAGTGAGGGGCTACGTCATAATCCCTCAACGTTCCATAGTGGGGCGAAATTGGCAGCCATCTTGGTCAGGGTTGAAATCCAAAACCAGCCTAATTGGAATGAATGGCAGTAGAGGCAGAGGTGATGCATTTCCTGCTTTTGCTTATACAGGAAAATAAAA
>NC_139990.1:306740-331740 GCF_964263955.1 Coregonus lavaretus
AATGAGGGAAATAAGTATTACATACACTTAGGTTGGAGTCATTAAAACTCGTTTTTCAACCACTCCACACATTTCTTGTTAACAAACTATAGTTTTGGCAAGTCGGTTAGGACATCTACTTTGTGCATGACACAAGTCATTTTTCCAACAATTGTTTCCAGACAGATTATTTCACTTATAATTCACTGTATCAAATTCCAGTGGGTCTGAAGTTTACATACGCTAAGTTGACTGTGCCTTTAAACAGCTTGGAAAATTCCAGAAAATGATGTCATGGCTTTAGAAGCTTCTGATAGGCTAATTGAAATCATTTGAGTCAATTGGAGGTGTACCTGTGGATGTATTTCAAGGCCTACCTTCAAACTCAGTGCCTCTTTGATTGACATCATGGGTAAATCAAAAGAAATCAGCCAAGACCTCTGAAAAATAATTGTAGACCTCCACAAGTCTGGTTCATCCTTGGGAGCAATTTCCAAACGCCTGAAGGTACCATGTTCATCTGTAGAAACAATAGTACGCAAGTATAAACACCATGGAACCACGCAGCCGTCATACCGCTCAGGAAGGAGACGCGTTCTGTCTCCTAGAGATGAACGTACTTTTGTGCGAAAAGTGCAAATCAATTCCAGAACAACAGCAAAGGACCTTGTGAAGATGCTGGAGGAAACAGGTACAAAAGTATCTATATCCACAGTAAAACGAGTCCTATATCGACATAACCTGAAAGGCCGCTCAGCAAGGAAGAAGCCACTGCTCCAAAACCGCCATAAAAAAGCCAGACTACGGTTTGCAACTGCACATGGGGACAAAGATCGTACTTTTTGGAGAAATGTCCTCTGGTCTGATGAAACAAAAATAGAACTGTTTGGCCATAATGACCATCGTTATGTTTGGAGGAAAAAGGGGGTTGCTTGCAAGCCGAAGAACACCATCCCAACCGTGAAGCACGGGGGTGGCAGCATCAAGATGTGGAGGTGCTTTGCTGCTGGAGGGACTGGTGCACTTCACAAAATAGATGGCATCATGAGGAAGGAAAATTATGTGGATATATTGAACAACATCTCAAGTCAGGAAGTTAAAGCTTGGTCGCAAATTGTCACCTTCGTTTAAGGACGGGTCAGACCAAGGCGCAGCGTGACAAAACACACGACAAAACAACAAACCAAACGTGAAGTCCAAAGGCTGAACACAAAATTTGCCTAAACACGGAACATGATCCCACAACCCATGAATGCCAATAGGCTGCCTAAGTATGCTCCCCAATCAGAGACGACGAGAGACAGCTGCCTCTGATTGGGAAACACACCCGGCCAAACATAGAACTACAACCTAGATCACAAACATAGAAAATACAACATAAAACATTCACACCCTGACTCAACATATAAGAGTCCCCTGAGTCAGGGCGTGACACAAATGGGTCTTCCAAATGGACAATGACTCCAAGCATACTTCCAAAGTTGTGGCAAAATGGCTTAAGGACAACAAAGTCAAGGTATTGGAGTGACCTCAATCCTACAGAACATTTGTGGGCAGAACTGAAAAAGTGTATGCGAGCAAGGAGGCCTACAAACCTGACTCAGTTACACCAGCTCTGTCAGGGGGAATGGGCCAAAATTCACCCAACTTATTGTGAGAAGCTTGTGGAGGTCTACCCGAAACGTTTGACCCAAGTTAAACAATTTAAAGGCAATGCTACCAAATACTAATTGAGTGTATGTAAACTTCTGACCCACTGGGAATGTGATGAAAGAAATAAATGCTGAAATAAAAAATTCTCTCTTCTATTATTCTGACATTTCACATTCCTAAAATAAAGTGGTGATCCTAACTGACCTAAGACAGGGAATTTTTACTCGGATTGTCATAAGGTGCTGAAGGTGGGTGTGGTGTAGGAATCAGGCGCAGGACGCAGTGGTTCAGTTCAAAGGCTTTAGTGCTAAATACACACAAACAGGGACGGCCTGTTCAATAGGGCGATATGGGCGACGCACTGCCAAACGGGAAAAGGAAGGGATTTTTTTTCTAATCAATTATATCACGGCAACAGTAGTTATCAGTGTTGTAATCTATACGTCTGATCTGCCACAGTGCCACACTGCCACTAAATGTCGAATCAGGCTAAAGTCGTGCTTCAAATGGCTCCACCCCCTTTTGGGGCGATTTCAGTCAGATTGAAAATCGCCCAGAACTTCTGTCATAGACTCCCATGTAAAATCTATTTTTTTCAAATTTCAGAGCCTTCAATACAATCTCAATGGGTGTCTGTGGGCTTGCACTTACGCGCTTTCGTCATACGTTACGTAACCATGAACGTAACTGAGAAAAGAGTGGATTGTTTGAAAGAAGTTCCTTTTTGTCGGCGAACAAATGAAGATAAATTGGCAACGAAACAATTAGGACCTCCCAGACCAAATTTAATAATTCAACAGGTTTCTACTAAATGCGGAAAGTCCTACACCCGAGGATCTTCCAAAAATTGGTACGAACGAAAAAAGACATTGCCACTCACTCAACTGGATGACGAGGGATACAGGCTAGCTGTCCGCCGCCACAACGATGAGGTTAGTGTTGATAATCACAAGTTTACTGGATGTGGATATGGTGTAATAAAGGCAGTTTATTCAGAGGTAAATATATCTGGAATCGCGTTCACGGACCCGTTCGTCAAACTCTTAAAAATGAACTTGGGCTGGGAATTGCCAGGAACCTCACGATAAGATATATGCATCAGCATTGCGAGTCTCATGATTCTATACGTATTGCGATTCGATACTGTGATTTTATTGCGCACCATATGTCTGTTGCAGAGGGATCAGAAAGCCATGAGAACGAGTTTTGATCAGTCATGGAAATAAAAGTGCTGAAAACAAATTGGCTCCCAATGTGAAAAGATTGAGAACAAGCTATGAAGGAACAATAATGGTGTTTTGGTGCAGGTACAGCCAACTAGCGCTAAAATATTGCGATATTGTCAATACAGTATATCGTAAAGTATCACTATGTAACTCGATTTCTTTCACCCCAATCCCTCAAATTAACGGTAAATATCTTAATTGTTTGCCCCACATTTAGCTAAGATGATTAGCTAGCCAGCTAAAATGTTTTAGTTAGTTAGCAGTCGCATCTACAATAGTTTACTGTCAATAACATGTCTCCAAAAATGACGTGGTGTCTCCAATTGTGTTGACATTTTACAATTGCAATGCGCATCCATGAGTATCCACTTTCTGTAGCTCAGCTGGTAGAGCATGGTGCTTGTAACGCCAAGGTAGTGGGTTCGATCCCCGGGACCACCCATACACAAAAATGTATGCACGCATGACTGTAAGTCGCTTTGGATAAAAGCGTCTGCTAAATGGCATATTATTATTATTATTATTATTATTATTATTATTATTATTATTATTATTATTATCTGAAGAGAGCCCCGAAACATTGTGTGCAGACATTTTATGCAATAAATGAAGTAGGTTCAATCTAGTAGTTCTGATCTTCTGATTGGTCCTGATGAGTTGGGCGAGGTCCCCTGCAGGCTACTGTCACTGTTGCATTGGCTCTGAGTCGGGTTCTCTGTCTTCAAATGTTCAGCCTAAGAGAGGGGATTTTTGTGTGTGTGTGTGTGTGTGTGTGTTTAACAGTGATGATGTGTGTGTGTGTGTGTGTGTGTGTGTTTAACAGTGATGATGTGTGTGTGTGTGTGTTTGTGTGTGTGTGTGTGTCCTCAGAGCAAGAACTCGTGAGTTGGAAGAACTGAGAGGCCTATGGCGTGGGTGTTGTCCTTGGCCACCTGCTGACAAGGCTGACAAGATAGGACCCTTTTGTCCATTGTTATTGGATAGGAACAGAACTTATAACCAGCTCCTGACCTAAATAGATCTTAGCACAACATTTTACTCAACATATCATATTCCATATTCACTATAACAAATATATTTACTACGACATTAGCAAGAACCGCCACATCCTCAGCCGGCTAATCCAGTGTGTGAAGTTTTGCGGAGTGTTTGAGTTAGCTTTGCGAGGCAAAGATGAAACTGAGGGCTCCACCAACCCTGGTAAGCCAACACTTTTGAGATCAGTCAATAAATGCTTCTGGTATTGACTTATATGCTGCCCCTGTCTTCATGTTGTTGCTGGACATATCTTTTTTTAAATGTGTGTAGGTCACCTAAATCATCAGAAAAATTGCCCCTCCTGAGAATTTTTTCAGGAGCCGCCACTGCACACAAACAAAAGCACAACAAGCCTGAAGGCGAAATACCAGGCGCACACAGGCGACAAAATAAACTGCGCACAAAACATGTGCAAAGAAACCACTCCAAACACTGGAGGGAAAATGTAGCTCCAACACGTAACAGAGGCGCAATCACACACAAACACAGACACACACAATGAGAACTAAATAGAACACTAACGAGGACTAACTAGACACAGGTGTACAACATTAAGACCAAACCAAACGAACATGAAACATAGATCGGTGGCAGCTAGTACTCCGGGGACGACGACCGCCGAAGCCTGCCCGAACCAGGAGGAGGAGCAGCCTCGGCCGAAACCGTGACAGTACCCCCCCCTTGACGCGCGGCTCCAGCCGTGCGCCGACCCCGGCCTCGGGGACGACCAGGAGGACGCGGAGCAGGGCGCGCGGGATGGTCCCGGTGGAACTCCGACAGGAGAGATGGGCCTAGGATGTCCCTCCGCGGCACCCAGCACCGCTCCTCCGGGCCGTACCCCTCCCACTCCACGAGATACTGGAGACCCCCCATCCGGCGTCTGGAGTCCAAGATGGACCGAACGGTGTACGCCGGAGCCCCCTCGATGTCCAATGGGGGTGGAGGAGTCTCTCCTATCTCATTGTCCTGGAGTGGACCAGCTACCACCGGCCTGAGAAGAGACACATGGAACAAGGGGTTAATATTCTTATATTCAACAGGTAGATGTAACTTATAACACACCTCGTTCAATCTTCTCAGGACTTTAAAGGGCCCCACAAACCGCCGACCCAGCTTCCAGCAGGGCAGGCGGAGGGGTAGGTTTCTGGTAGAGAGCCAGACTCGATCTCCGGGTGCGTACACCGGCCCCTCACTGCGGTGGAGATCGGCGCTCGCCTTGTGACGACGGACGGCCCGCTGCAGGTGGACGTGGGCAGCGTTCCACGTCTCTTCCGAGCGCCTCATCCAATCATCCACCGCAGGGGCCTCGATCTGGCTCTGCTGCCACGGTTCCAGAACTGGCTGGTAACCTAATACACATTGGAAAGGGGTTAGGTTGGTAGAGGAGTGGCGGAGAGAATTCTGGGCCATCTCGGCCCAGGGAATGTAACGCGCCCACTCCTCAGGCCGGTCCTGGCAATAAGACCTCAGAAACCTACCCACATCCTGGTTGACACGTTCTACCTGCCCGTTACTCTCCGGGTGGTACCCCGAGGTAAGGCTAACCGAGACCCCCAAATGCTCCATAAACGCTCTCCACACCCGGCAGGTAAACTGGGGGCCTCGATCAGACACTATATCCTCGGACCCCGTAATGCCGGAAGACGTGGGTAAATAGGGCCTCAGCAGTCTGTAGGGCAGTAGGAAGACCCGACATAGGGAGAAGACGACAGGCCTTAGAGAAACGGTCCACAACGACCAGGATGGTGGTATTCCCCTGAGAGAGGGGAAGGTCTGTTACAAAATCCACCGAGAGGTGGGACCATGGTCGTTGTGGAACGGGTAGGGGCTGTAACTTACCCCTGGGCAGATGTCGGGGCGCCTTACACTGGGCGCACACCGAGCAGGAGGAAACATAAACCCTCACATCCCTAGCCAAAGTGGGCCACCAGTATTTAGTGCTAAGGCAATGCACTGTCCGGCCGATACCCGGATGTCCAGAGGAGGGTGACGTGTGAGCCCAGTAAATGAGTCGATCCCGAATCTCGAGCGGAACGTACTTCCGACCCTCAGGACACTGTGGAGGGCTGGGGTCGGTACGCAACGCTCGCTCGATTTCGGAATCGACCTCCCACACCACCGGTGCCACAAGGAACGACTCCGGTAGTATGGGAGTGGGCTCAACGGACCTCTCCTCCGTGTCATACCGCCGGGACAGCGCATCTGCCTTACCATTCTGGGACCCAGGGATGTACGTGATTTTAAATACGAACCTGGTGAGAAACATACTCCATCGAGCCTGGCGAGGGTTCAGTCTCCTCGCTGCCCGGATGTACTCCAGGTTCCGATGGTCAGTCAAAATGAGGAAAGGGTGTTGAGCCCCCTCAAGCCAATGCCTCCACACCTTAAGGGCTTGAACTACAGCTAACAGCTCCCTGTCCCCAACGTCATAGTTACGCTCCGCCGGGCTGAGCTTCTTAGAGTAAAAAGCACAGGGGCGGAGTTTAGGTGGCGTGCCGGACCGTTGAGAGAGAACGGCCCCTATACCAGCCTCAGACGCGTCTACCTCGACCTGAAAGGGTAATGCGGGATCCGGATGCGCCAGCACCGGAGCCGACGTAAACAGGTCCTTCAGTCTCCTAAAGGCCCTGTCCGCATCGGCTGACCACTGCAGTCGCACCGGACCCCCCTTCAGAAGGGACGTGATGGGAGCTGCCACCTGTCCAAAACCCCGGATAAACCTCCGGTAGTAATTCGCAAAGCCCAAAAACTGCTGCACCTCTTTTACAGTAGTTGGGGTTTGCCAATTACGCACAGCGGACACACGATCCACCTCCATTCTCACCCCTGACGCGGACAACCGATAACCCAAAAAGGAGACCGACTCCTGGAAAAACAGACATTTCTCTGCCTTGACATATAGGTCGTGCTCCAACAGCCTCCTCAATACACGACGCACCAGGGTTATATGCTCGGCTCGGGTGGACGAGTACACCAGAATGTCATCAATGTACACGACCACCCCTTGTCCCTGCATATCCCGGAAAATCTCATCTACGAAGGATTGGAAGACTGATGGAGCATTCATCAACCCATATGGCATGACGAGATATTCGAAATGACCTGACGTGGTACTAAACGCTGTCTTCCATTCGTCACCCTCCCTAATGCGCACCAAGTTATACGCGCTCCTGAGATCCAGTTTTGTGAAAAACCGCGCTCCATGCAATGACTCCGTCATGGTCGCAATCAGAGGGAGTGGATAACTGTATTTCACAGTAATCTGATTGAGACCACGGTAATCAATGCACGGGCGCAACCCTCCATCCTTCTTTTTCACAAAAAAGAAACTTGAGGAGGCGGGAGAAGTGGAGGGCCGAATGTATCCCTGTCTCAAAGATTCGGCTATGTAAGTCTCCATAGCTTTTCTCTCCTCTTGAGACAAAGGATACACATGGCTCCGTGGGAGCGCTGCTCCTGCCTGGAGATCAATCGCACAATCCCCCTGTCTATGAGGAGGCAACTGCGTCGCCCTAGTTTTGCTAAACACGAGAGCTAAATCCCCATACTCAGGCGGAATGTGCAGTGCGGGCACTTGGTTTGGACTCTCCACCGAAGTCGCCCCCACGGAAACACCCAGACATCGCCCCTCGCACTGAGCAGACCACCCATCGAGAGCCCTCTGTTGCCACGAAATAGCAGGGTTGTGGGTGCTTAACCAGGGAATCCCCAGCACCACTGGGTACGCAGGAGAGTCGATCAGATACAGCTGTATAGTCTCCTCATGACCCCCCTGCGCACACATCCGAAGTGGCGCTGTGATCTCCCTGATCAACCCCGACCCCAACGGACGGCTATCTAAGGCATGAACGGGAAAAGGTTTGTGAACAGGTAGGAGAGGGATCCCTAACTCAAAACAAAACTTCCGATCAACAAAATTCCCCGCTGCGCCTGAATCTACGAGCGCCTTATGCTGGGAATGAGGTGCAACCTGTGGAAAACACACAGGTATACAAAAGTGCGCAACAGAAAGCTCTGGGTAAGTGGGACGTCTACTCACCTGGGAGGCCCCCCCAGTGCGTGGCCTGTTGTCTTCTCCCCCGGAGAACCCTCCCCAGCACCTGGCCGCAGTGTGCCCTCCACGACCGCACTTGGTGCAGGAGACAGGCCCCCTCGGGCTCCTCCTACTCCGTTCTCTAGCGCCGGCCCCCCCTGAGCTCCATAGGGCTCGGCTCGGAGGCGCCGGAGGGCGGAATGGACGGACTCCCCTCGGGACGTCCACGGGTGGCCAGCAGGGTGTCCAGACGGATGGACATATCGACCAACTGGTCGAATGTAAGATGGGTATCCCTGCAGGCCAACTCACGTTGAACGTCCTCTCGTAGGTTACATCGAAAATGGTCGATGAGAGCCCGCTCATTCCACCCTGCATCAGCCGCTAGAGTCCGGTACTCTAGAGCGAACGCCTGCGCGCTCCTCCTCCCCTGTCTCAACTGGACTAGACGCTCCCCCGCCGCTTTGCCCTCAGGTGGATGGTCGAACACGGCCTTGAAGCGGCGGGAGAACTCTGCGTAGGTCACGGTGTTGGCGTCCATTCTCCTCCACTCGGCGTTAGCCCACTCCAACGCCTTGCCCGTGAGACAGGAGATGAGGGCGGAAACGCTCTCGTATCCCGAGGGCACCGGGTGTACAGTGGCCAGGTAGAGCTTCACCTGCAGGAGGAACCCCTGACACCCGGCAGCTGTTCCGTCATACGCCCTCGGGAGCGAGAGCCGAATCCCCCTGGGTTCCGAACCTAGGACTGGTGGACCGACCGATGGGGTGGGCAGGATAGGTGGAGGTGTGGGTACCCGGCTGGCCTCCCATCGGTGCAAGGTGTAGATTACCTCCTGTAGGGCGGTCTCCAGTTGTCGAATCTGGCCATCTTGTCCACGGATATGCTCCTCGAGCGACACAGGCGTCTCTGCCGATCCTGCTGATTCCATTCTGGTGTGTGATTCTGTCATAAGGTGCTGAAGGTGGGTGTGGTGTAGGAATCAGGCGCAGGACGCAGAGGTTCAGTTCAAAGGCTTTAGTGCTAAATACACACAAACAAAAGCACAACAAGCCTGAAGGCGAAATACCAGGCGCACACAGGCGACAAAATAAACTGCGCACAAAACATGTGCAAAGAAACCACTCCAAACACTGGAGGGAAAATGTAGCTCCAACACGTAACAGAGGCGCAATCACACACAAACACAGACACACACAACGAGAACTAAATAGAACACTAACGAGGACTAACTAGACACAGGTGTACAACATTAAGACCAAACCAAACAAACATGAAACATAGATCGGTGGCAGCTAGTACTCCGGGGACGACGACCGCCGAAGCCTGCCCGAACCAGGAGGAGGAGCAGCCTCGGCCGAAACCGTGACACGGATAAAATGTCAGGAATTGTAAAAACTGAGTTTAAATGTATTTGGCTAAGATGTATGTAAACTTCCGACTTCAACTGTATGTTCGACCGCATTGTATTACTGTATAGAAGAGACAGTAAGGGAACCATGCAGTAGAGGGTTACAGACTACAGTAGACTACAACAGTAATACATAACCGCTCTCCTCTTTGGGTCTGTGTCCTCTCTCTCTTTCCCTCCCTCTCTCTCTCTCTCTCTCGCTCTCTCTCTCTCTCTCTCTCTCTCTCTCTGTCTGTCTGTCTCTCTCTCTCTCTCTCTCTCTCTCTCTCTCTCTCTCTCTCTCTCTCTCTCGCTCTCTGTCTCTCTCTCTCTCTCTCTCTCTCTGTGTCTGTCTCTCTCTCTCTCTCTCTCTCTCTCTCTCTCTGTGTCTCTGTCCCTCTCGCTCTCTCTCTCTCTCTCTCTCTCTCTCTCTCTCTCTCTCTCTCTCTCTCTCTCTCTCTCTTCTCTCACTCAAACGTTTATTACAAAAACAGGGGGCAGGCATACGACAGGTCAGGGGCAGGCAGAGGTCAGTAATCCAGATCAGAGTCCAAAAGGTACAGAACAGCAGGCAGTCTCAGGGTCAGGGCAGGCAGAGGTCAATAATCCAGGGTGGTGTGACAACGTACAGAACGGCAGGCAGGCTCAGGGTCAGGGCAGGCAGAATGGTCAAAACCGGGAAAACTAGAAAACAGGAACTTGAGAAAGACAGGAGCAAGGGGAAAAACGCTGGTAGGCTGTGAGACATGGGTTTGATCTTAGACACATGAAAAGTGGGATGTATACGGAGGGTACGGGGCAACAGAAGATGAACAGCAGAGGGACTAATGATCTTGGAGATGGGGAAAAGACTGATAAACCGGGGGGAAAGTTTGCGGGACTCCACCCGGAGGGGCAGATCTCGGGTGGACAGCCATACCTTCTGCCTGAGACGATACCGGGGTCCGGTGGAGGTCCACTTGTCGTCGATACCTGGAGGTGGTCTTGAGAAGAGCCGACCGGCCTCTCCTCCAGGTACGACGACAGCGGTGGACAAACATCTGGGCCGAGGGTATGCCGACCTCTTACTCTTGCTCCGGGAAGAGCGGTGGCTGATAACCCAGGGAACACTCGAGGGTGAAAGATCCGTGGCAGAGCAGGGAAGGGTGTTGCAGGCGTATTCGACCCACACTAGTTGCTGGCACCAGATGGTGGGGTTGACGGAGACCAGGCAACGCAGAGTCGTCTCTAGGTCTTGGTTGGCTCGCTCCGACTGGCCGTTGGACTGAGGGTGGAAACCGGAGGACAGGCTGGCCGACGACCCAATGAGTGTGCAAAACGCTTTCCAGAACCGGGACGAGAACTGAGGCTCCGGTCGGAGACCATGTCCACTGGGAGTCCATGGATCCGGAAGACGTGCTGCACCATGAGCTGGGCCATCTCTTTGGCGGAGGGTAGCTTGGGGAGAGGAATGAAGTGGGCAGCTTTGGAAAACCGGTCCACAACTGTCAGGATGGCGGTGTTGCCATCAGATGAGGGAAGACTTGTGACAAAGTCCAGGGATATGTGAGACCAGGGACGGTGAGGAACAGACAATGGTTGGAGGAGACCAGCCGGAGCTTGCCGAGGAGTTTTGTTCTGCGCACAGATCGTGCAGGTGGTGACGAAAAACAGAGACGTCAGGAACCATGGTAGGCCACCAAAAGCATTGTCGCACAAAGGCCAGGGTCCGACGGGAGCCCGGGTGGCAGGCAAGCCTGGAGGAGTGGGCCCACTCCAGGACGATGAGTGGTAGTGGGTAGCGGTTCTTCACAGTGATGTCGTTGAGGCCCCGGTAGTCGATGCATGGGCTCAGGGTTTTGTCCTTCTTCTCCCCAAAGAAGAACCCTGCGCCGGCAGGGGAGGCAGAAGGACGGATGAACCCGGAAGCTAGGGAGTCCTCAATGTAGGTCTCCATAGCCTTGGTCTCCGGACCGACAGCGAGTACAGTCTTCTCCGGGGCGTAGTGGTGCCTGGGAGAAGGTCGATTCCGCAGTCGTAGGAATCGAAGTGGCCCGGGCCTTACTGAACACCTCCCGGAGGTCCTGGTACTCCGCGGGAATGGCGGAGTGGTCAGAGGCAACGGCAACTTCCGAGCCCCCAGGAAGACGTCCTGGGGCAGGCTGCGTTCACTTCAGGCAATGAACGTGGCAGAACGGGCTCCAGCCCATGATGGCACCAGTAGACCAGTCAATAAAGGGGTTGTGTCGCTGGATGCAAGAGAAACACAACACCACAGGAACCTGAGGAGACTTAATTAGCAGGAATTGGATTGTCTCGCTGTGGTTCCCTGATACTCGTAGGTTGATGTGGGTGGTATTGTGGGTGACCCAGCCTATAGAGCGCCCGTCCAGCGCTCTAACGTCCATGGGAATGGAGAGGGGTGAGTGGGGTTGTCCAGCTCGGACCCCAGGGTAGCATCCATAAAGCTCTCATCGGCCCCAGAGTCGATGAGTACCCGGAGAGATTTTGACTGGTTCCCCCACAGCAAGATGGCATGAAAAGGGGTGCGAGTAAGGGGAGAGGAAAAGTTATCCGTATGGCCCACCAGAGTACTCGCTCCTACCGGTGAGCCTGGTCTTTTAGTGGATAGGTGGACACAAAATGACCAGTAGTCCTGCAATACAGGCAACTCTTCGTGTGAAGCCTGTATTGCCGTTCTGCTGGAGACAGCCTAGCTCTGCCTAGTTGCATCGGCTCGGGATTGGCAGACTTCGGAGACTCTCTGGGGAACTCGGGTAGCCTCAGGTTCTCTCGGCAACGGAGCCGTCGGGGACTTCCGGTATGCCTTGGTGGCGAGGTGGAATCCTTGGGCAGGCGAGTGGAATCGGACTTCCTCTCCTTCCTTCATCCCGTAGTTGCCTATCGATCCGAATGGTCAAGGCGATGAGCGAGTCGAGATCCGTCGGTAGTTCCCGGGCTGTAAGCTCGTCCTTTACTTCCTCCGATACTCCGCGCAGGAACGTGTCGAACAGCGCTTTTGGGTTCCAGGCACACTCAGCTGCCAACATGCGGAAATCCACTGCATAGTCTGCCACACTGTGGGATTCTTGCCGAAGCTGGAGTAACTTCCGGGCAGCCTCTCTCACGGACAATGGAGCATCGAAAACCTTCTTTACTTCCTGCATGAACTCCTCCAGACAGAAGCATACGGCCGACTGTTGTTCCCACACTGCCGTAGCCCAGGCGAGAGCCCTCCCGGACATCAGCGTGATGAGGTACGCTATCTTAGAGCGGTCCGAGGGGAAGGAGGAGGGCTGCAGCTCGATGATGAGCGAACACTGAGCGAGAAATGCCAGACAGATTCCCGACTCTCCAGCGAAGCGTTCCGGGGGAGGTGAGCGGGGTTCTCGGGAGACCGGGGTGGCCGGGGAGGCCACGTTGCTAACAGCCGGGTTACTGAGGGGCTGGGAGGTTACCGTCGTGGTATGCTGCCTAACAGACAACCCGCGGAATTGCTCGGTCATGGCATTCGGCCAATGTCTGGAACCCTTCCATGAGACCACAAAGCAACTCCTCGTGCCTTCCAGTGGTGGCTCCTTGGGAGGAGATTACGTTGCGGAGCTGGTCCGAGTCTACTGGGTCAATCATGGCCAGTTCGTACTATCACGTTTCAGGAGAAGACCCAGATGCAGACAGTGTCGAAGTAACAAACGTTTATTACAAAAACGGGACAGGCAAATGACAGGTCAAGGGCAGGCAGAGGTCAGTAATCCAGATCAGAGTCCAAAAGGTACAGAACGGCAGGCAGTCTCAGGGTCAGGGCAGGCAGAGGTCAATAATCCAGGGTGGTGTGACAAGGTACAGAATGGCAGGCTCAGGGTCAGGGCAGGCAGATTGGTAAAAACCAGGAAAACTAGAAAACAGGAACTTGAGAAAGACAGGAGCAAGGGGAAAGCCGCTGGTAGGCTTGACGAAACAAAACGAACTGGCTACAGACAAACAGAGAACACAGGTATAAATACACTGGTGATAATGGGGAAGATGGGCGACACCTGGAGGGGGGTGGAGACAATCACAAAGATAGGTGAAACAGATCAGGGTGTGACACCATGTATGAGTTTTTGGAATAAATGTAACATTGATTGTGTATGTTAAAATATGTCTTGTGTCTTTTCCACCAGCCTGTCCAGGTAGACCAGAAGGAAGACCCTGACACTGAGAAAGACTCTGAGGACGAGGTGGGAGAGGAGGGAGAGAAAGACAAGGAGGGAGGAGAAGAGAAGGAGAAAGAGGAGGAGCCTGACAGAGAGGAAGAAGCTAAACCTGATAAACCTCCTCGTCGACCCAGGATCATGCAAATTAAAGTTACACTGCTGGATGACACTCTGTTTGAGTGTGAGCTGGATGTAAGTCCCAATATTACCAAATCATTCCTTTATTAGAGCTGGAAACCTGGGATACATACAGTGGCTTGCGAAAGTATTCTCCCCCCCCTTGGCATTTTTCCTATTTTGTTGCCTTACAACCTGGAATTAAAATTGATTTTTTGGGGGGGTTTGTATCATTTGATTTACATAACATGCCTACCACTTTGAAGATGCAAAATATTTTTTATTGTGAAACACCCCCCCCCCCCCTCCCCGTAAGTCAATACTTTGTAGAGCCACCTTTTGCAGCATTTACAGCTGCAAGTCTCTTGGGGTATGTCTCTATAAGTTTGGCACATCTAGCCACTGGGATTTTTGCCCATTCTTCAAGGCAAAACTGCTCCAGCTCCTTCAAGTTGGATGGGTTCCACTGGTGTACAGCAATCTTTAAGTCATACAACAGATTCTCAATTGGATTGAGGTCTGGGCTTTGACTAGGCCATTCCAAGACATTTAAGTGTTTCCCCTTAAACCACTCGAGGGTTGCTTTAGCAGTATGCTTAGGGTCATTGTCCTGCTGGAATGTGAACCTCCGTCCCAGTCTCAAATCTCTGGAAGAGTGAAACAGGTTTCCCTCAAGAATTTCCCAGTATTTAGCGCCATCTAACATTCTTTCAATTCTGACCAGTTTCCCAGTCCCTGCCGATGAAAAACATCCCCACAGCATGATGCTGCCACCACCATGCTTTACTGTGGGGATGGTGTTCTCGGGGTGATGAGAGGTGTTGGGTTTGCGCCAGACATAGCGTTTTCCTTGATGGACAAAGCTAAATTTTTCTCCCACATGCCTTTTGGCGATGGCTTTTTTCTGGCCACTCTTCTGTAAAGCCCAGCTCTGTGGAGTGTACGGCTTAAAGTGGTCCTATGGACAGATACTCCAATCTCTGCTGTGGAGCTTTGCAGCTCCTTCAGGGTTATCTTAGAGCACGGCGCTTGTAACGCCAAGGTAGTGGATTCGATCCCCGGGACCACCCATACACAAAAATGTATGCACGCATGACTGTAAGTCGCTTTGGATAAAAGCGTCTGCTAAATGGCATATTATTATTATTATTATTATTATTATCTTTGGTCTCTTTGTTGCCTCTCTGATTAATGCCCTCCTTGCCTGGTCCATGAGTTTTGGTGGGCGGCCCTCTCTTGGCAGGTTTGTTGTGGTGCCATATTCTTTCCCTTTTTTAATAATGGATTTAAGGTGCTCCGTGGGATGTTCAAAGTTTCTGATGTTTTTTTATAACCCAACCCTGATCTGTACTTCTCCACAACTTTGTCCCTGACCTGTTTGGAGAGCTCCTTGGTCTTCATGGTGCCGCTTGCTTGGTGGTGCCCCTTGCTTAGTTCTGTTGCAGACTCTGGGGCCTTTCAGAACAGGTGTATATATACTGAGATCATGTGACACTTAGATTGCACACAGGTGGACTTTATTTAACTAATTATGTGACTTCTGAAGGTAATTGGTTGCACCAGATCTTATTTAGGGGCTTCATAGCAAAGGGGGTGAATACATATGCACGCACCACTTTTCCGTTATTAATTTTTTTAGAATTCTTTTAAACAAGTTATTTTTTTAATTTCACTTCACCAATTTGAACTATTTTGTGTATGTCCATTACATGAAATCCAAATAAAAATCCATTTAAAGTACAGGTTGTAATGCAACAAAATAGGAAAAACGCCAAGGGGGATGAATCCTTTTGTAAGGAACTGTAGCCTGGGGGACCCAGGTCGGTTTGTGCTGTCTTGCCAAACCCTATGGAATTGTCATGCCATGTTTGGCAAGGCTTTCTGACATGGGTGTTTGGCATGGCTGCTTGGAATGACAATTCCATATAATACGGAAAGACAGCACAACCAGCCCTGGGATCTCCAGGCTAGGGATACATCCAGTATTGAATAAAACGATACTCCACTAATACTCAGACAGTAAGGTCCCTGGGAAACACACCGACGTTCTGTTTGTCATTGGTCAGCAGCAGCCTAACTACCAGCCTGCTACTGTAAGGTCCCTTGGAAACACACCAACATTATGATACTCCCTCTGGGCTTCCTCTCTCCTAATTAATGTTCTACTGCATTAGGGATCTACACAGTTAATGGATACGTCCCAATGGACACCCTGTTCCCTACATAGTGGGCCCTGGTCAAAGGTAGTGCACTATATAGAGAATAGTGTGCCATTTGGGACACAGCAATGTCTCACACAGTTAATGACTGTCTTTTTGGTTGTCTGTAACTATTTCTTATCCCTGTGTGTGTCTGGCCTTTAGAAACATGCCTATCACATAGACTGGTTTATTGTGGCTTCTCTATGACATATCTCTCCTGCCTTTAGAAACATGCCAAAGGCCCTACACAGTTAAATACTGGTTTATTGTGGCTTCTCTATGACATATCTCTCCTGCCTTTAGAAACATGCCAAAGGCCCTACACAGTTACATACTGGTTTATTGTGGCTTCTCTTTGACATATCTCCCCTGCCTTTAGAAACATGCCAAAGGTGTGGATCTGTTCACCAAGGTGTGTGACCACCTCAACCTGCTGGAGAGAGACTACTACGGTCTGGCCATCTGGGAGTCGCCCTCCATGAAGGTCTGTTGCTCTGAGTTACTGTTCTGCTCTTTAACTAATGTCTATCTGTCTGTTACAACACTGTTACTAATATTACTTCTGTAAGTCACTGTTACTAATATTACTTCTGTAAGTCACTGTTACTAATATTACTTCTGTAAGTCACTGTTACTAATATTACTTCTGTAAGTCACTGTTACTAATATTACTTCTGTAAGTCACTGTTACTAATATTACTTCTGTAAGTCACTGTTACTAATATTACTTCTGTAAGTCACCGTTACTAATATTACTTCTGTAAGTCACTGTTACTAATATTACTTCTGTAAGTCACTGTTACTAATATTACTTCTGTAAGTCACTGTTACTAATATTACTTCTGTAAGTCACTGTTACTAATATGACTTCTGTAAGTCACTGTTACTAATATGACTTCTGTAAGTCACTGTTACTAATATGACTTCTGTAAGTCACTGTTACTAATATGACTTCTGTAAGTCACTGTTACTAATATGACTTCTGTAAGTCACTGTTACTAATATTACTTCTGTAAGTCACTGTTACTAATATTACTTCTGTAAGTCACTGTTACTAATATTACTTCTGTAAGTCACTGTTACTAATATGACTTCTGTAAGTCACTGTTACTAATATTACATCTGTAAGTCACTGTTACTAATATTACTTCTGTAATTCACTGTTACTAATATTACTTCTGTAAGTCACTGTTACTAATATGACTTCTGTAAGTCACTGTTACTAATATTACTTCTGTAAGTCACTGTTACTAATATGACTTCTGTAAGTCACTGTTACTAATATTACTTCTGTAAGTCACTGTTACTAATATTACTTCTGTAAGTCACTGTTATTAATATTACTTCTGTAAGTCACTGTTACTAATATTACTTCTGTAAGTCACTGTTACTAATATGACTTCTGTAAGTCACTGTTACTAATATGACTTCTGTAAGTCACTGTTACTAATATGACTTCTGTAAGTCACTGTTACTAATATTACTTCTGTAAGTCACTGTTATTAATATTACTTCTGTAAGTCACTGTTACTAATATGACTTCTGTAAGTCACTGTTACTAATATGACTTCTGTAAGTCACTGTTACTAATATGACTTCTGTAAGTCACTGTTACTAATATGACTTCTGTAAGTCACTGTTACTAATATGACTTCTGTAAGTCACTGTTACTAATATGACTTCTGTAAGTCACTGTTACTAATATGACTTCTGTAAGTCACTGTTACTAATATGACTTCTGTAAGTCACTGTTACTAATATGACTTCTGTAAGTCACTGTTACTAATATGACTTCTGTAAGTCACTGTTACTAATATGACTTCTGTAAGTCACTGTTACTAATATGACTTCTGTAAGTCACTGTTACTAATATGACTTCTGTAAGTCACTGTTACTAATATTACTTCTGTAAGTCACTGTTACTAATATGACTTCTGTAAGTCACTGTTACTAATATGACTTCTGTAAGTCACTGTTACTAATATTACTTCTGTAAGTCACTGTTACTAATATTACTTCTGTAATTCACTGTTACTAATATGACTTCTGTAAGTCACTGTTACTAATATGACTTCTGTAAGTCACTGTTACTAATATTACTTCACTGTTACTAATATTACTTCTGTAAGTCACTGTTATGTTCACACCTATACCTGTCCATTCCCACATAGATACATGCACATATTACCCACATACCTCTTATATCTAGTGTTTGATGTTCAGTTTTAAAAAGGCACAACGTCTGAGTCCTTGTTTTGTCCGATGATTGTCCTGCTTCTGCTCCACAGACCTGGATGGATTTCACCAAGGAGATCCGCAGACAGGTTCAAGGTGAGGCTGAATGCATAGCTTCTGCTCTGCTCTCATTTTGTGTGTATAGGACCTATCTTGTAACCTCTCGCTAAATTAATGGAAATTATACTGTGGGTGCGTTCGTAAATTCCCTCCAGACTGGCAGTGTGCTCTGGGCTCTTTTGCAAATTCAGAGTGTTTCTCTCTCGCAGCGCTCAGAGCGCACACTGGAACGTTCTGATCAACGGAAGTCAAACACCACCAGTTAACTGGCTAAAGTTGGCTGGCTTGATAGCTTTTTCCTCGAATGTACCCTGAATGTGGACAGGCTACTAAAGCACACTGCCCTGTACACCTCACCGTGACATTCCTGTTTCATTTTCTGCTCCACCTACATAGGTGCAAAGTTAGACAAGATCTGTGCAGACGCACAATCATGTACAGGTGAGACGAAAATACCGTCGTCATTCATTGCTCAGGGTTGTATTCATTAGTGCACACCGTAGCTAAACGTTTTGCAACGACAATTAGGGTTCCCTATTGGACAAGTTCATGTTAGTCCCTAACAGTCCGTTTTCTTCTGTTTGGTACGTATTGAGTATGAGCCACGTTTTTTTTTTAAACATTGCTGTGCATGTTTTAGCGAGAGGAAAATATTTCCATGATTTGAATGTGTTTTCATGCCAGAATCTTTCTTTCAGGAACCAATTATGACTTCACCTTCAATGTGAAGTTCTATCCACCTGACCCAGCCCAGCTTTCTGAAGACATCACCAGGTAAACCTCTTACCTGCTCATCCGCTTGGTTTCTCTCTGCTAGTCTGCTCTCTGTCTCTTCCCAGCAAACCAAAAATTGGTTCTGTGAAAGTTCCCAGAACATTTGTTAGGTCGCAGCAAATGTTCTCATAACACAAAAACTGTCCAGTCGTGCTGATGATTATAGAATGTTTGAATAAGACATTCACCTGATGTTACAAGAACGTTCCTAGAACACATTTAACCTGTTCTTTAAAGGTTCCCAGAATGTTTCATTCGGTTTCTGGGAACATTGTGGGGATATGACAAGAGATAGGTTCCCAAAACACTAAAACTGTCCAGTTGTGCTGACATTCAGATAGTGTTTGTATCAGGGTGCACAAAACATTCACCTGATGTTACGTGAACGTTCTCAGAACACATTTCGTCTGTTCTTAAAAGGTTCCCAGAATGTTTCATTAGGTTTGTGCGAACATTGTGGGGATATGACAATAGGACTCTGGTTTGCCCATCAGAGATCCCAATGTCCTTGGTAGAGTTTCTGGTCGTAGTGGTGGTTAGAATGGATACTTCAGCGTACCCTGTAGTTCGTAGAGTTGATCTGTTAGGATAGATACTTCAGATGTACCAGCGGTTGTCTGAGAGGGATTGTCCTTCCCAACTCGTGTCTTTAGTGAAAGTTCTCTAGACGACTGTTCATGCCAGCTGCAGACTGAGATGATAAGGTCTAGTGCGTTGTCTTCTTCACCTCGTGTAGAGGTTGAGAGTTTCAGAGTTTCTCCATTTCAAACGTGTGGACTAACGTCTCACGGTTTCTGGTCTTTCTGGTCTAACCATTTTGTAACGTGTAGCTTCAGCTTCACACTTCCTGGTCTGGTAGAATCTTAACCTTTTGCAACATCCGGCTTATACCGTAGTATGCTTGATCTGAGGTGAATTTCGTCACGAGGGGTTTTATACTTGAGTAGAAAAGGGGGCGTCTTATCATATTTGTGGTCATCTGGGCGTGGCCACTGACTGAGAACAAATCAATATGGAAACAATAATCTCATCTAGAATGATAAAATCACATTGTTATCTTCACAAAATTATTATTATACTTAATCATTCGTTTTATACAACAATTAGATGCAAACCTCATAACTGGGAAGTGTACACCCCCAGAGATACAGTTATGTTGTTCCACCGTCTTTAATGACATCACAACATAGTAACGAATTTGACATGATTGTTCTTTAAGTCCCCACTGACCATTTCCGACATTCTTTGAAGTATGAATATTGTTTCATTATCCACTTTTGGATGTTGGAGTGTTGGCAGGAAGAATCTCTGTGTTAACAAAGGGGTCCTTTCTCCCAATACTTCATGGCAAGGAAAAGAAAGTCTGCATGGTTTTTACGGCCGGTCATAAAACTGGCCCCCAGGAGAAGGGGTGTTCAAACCTTTGCCTAGTCGGAATCTTTGATCCTCAGCCCATGAGGGCAAGTCATGACATTATGAGCGTCATAAAAACGGACTTATTTGGAAATTGTGGAATATTATGCAACATTGTGGGAATGTTCTGTGCAACCTTAGTGAATATCACAAAAATGTTCTTGCAACATTAGGGGAATGTCCTGTGCAACCTACCTTGAACATTGTATGAATATCCACACTTTTCCCACAACCTAATTAAATGTTCAGGGGACCTTCAAAGAACTCAGAGAGGCTGTTCTATCAACATTCTTCCAACATCAAAATAAAATGTTATCTGAATGGCAACACAACTGGACAGTTTTAGTGTTTTGGGAACCTATTTCTTGTCATATCCCCACAATGTTAGGGAACCTTTAAAGAACAGACGAAATGTGTTCTGGGAACGTTCTTGTAACATCAGGTGAATGTTTTTTGCACCCTAAAAGAAACATTGTAGAATCATCCGCACAACTTGACAAGTTTTGTGTTTTGGGAACATACACTATATATACACTGCTCAAAAAAATTAAGGGAACACTTAAACAACACAATGTAACTCCAAGTCAATCACACTTCTGTGAAATCAAACTGTCCACTTAGGAAGCAACACTGATTGACAATAAATTTCACATGCTGTTGTGCAAATGGAATAGACAACAGGTGGAAATTATAGGCAATTAGCAAGACACCCCCAATAAAGGACTGGTTTGCAGGTGGTGACCACAGACCACTTCTCAGTTCCTATGCTTCCTGGCTGATGTTTTGGTCACTTTTGAATGCTGGCGGTGCTTTCACTCTAGTGGTAGCATGAGACGGAGTCTACAACCCACACAAGTGGCTCAGGTAGTGCAGCTCATCCAGGATGGCTCATCAATGCGAGCTGTGGCAAGAAGGTTTGCTGTGTCTGTCAGCGTAGTGTCAAGAGCATGGAGGCGCTACCAGGAGACAGGCCAGTACATCAGGAGACGTGGAGGAGGCCATAGGAGGGCAACAACCCAGCAGCAGGACTTCTACCTCCGCCTTTGTGCAAGGAGGAGCACTGCCAGAGCCCTGCAAAATGGCCTCCAGCAGGCCACAAATGTGCATGTGTCTGCTCAAACGGTCAGAAACAGACTCCATGAGGGTGGTATGAGGGCCCGACGTCCACAGGTGGGGGTTGTGCTTACAGCCCAACACCGTGCAGGACGTTTGGCATTTGCCAGAGAACACCAAGATTGGCAAATTCGCCACTGGCGCCCTGTGCTCTTCACAGATGAAAGCAGGTTCACACTGAGCACGTGACAGACGTGACAGAGTCTGGAGACGCCGTGGAGAACGTTCTGCTGCCTGCAATATCCTCCAGCATGACCGGTTTGGTGGTTGGTCAGTCATGGTGTGGGGTGGCATTTCTTTGGGGGGCCGCACAGCCCTCCATGTGCTCGCCAGAGGTAGCCTGACTGCCATTAGGTACCGAGATGAGATCCTCAGACCCCTTGTGAGACCATATGCTGGTGCGGTTGGCCCTGGGTTCCTCCTAATGCAAGACAATGCTAGACCTCATGTGGCTGGAGTGTGTCAGCAGTTCCTGCAAGAGGAAGGCATTGATGCTATGGACTGGCCCGCCCGTTCCCCAGACCTGAATCCAATTGAGCACATCTGGGACATCATGTCTCGCTCCATCCACCAACGCCACGTTGCACAACAGACTGTCCAGGAGTTGGCGGATGCTTTAGTCCAGGTCTGGGAGGAGATCCCTAAGGAGACCATCCGCCACCTCATCAGGAACATGCCCAGGCGTTGTAGGGAGGTCATACAGGCACATGGAGGCCACACACACTACTGAGCATCATTTTGACTTGTTTTAAGGACATTACATCAAAGTTGGATCAGCCTGTAGTGTGGTTTTCCACTTAAATTTTGAGGGTGACTCCAAATCCAGACCTCCATGGGTTGATACATTTTATTTCCATTGATAATTTTTGTGTGATTGTGTTGTCAGCACATTCAACTATGTAAAGAAAAAAGTATTTAATAAGATTATTTAATTCATTCAGATCTAGGATGTGTTGTTTAAGTGTTCCCTTAATTTTTTTGAGCAGTGTACAAAAGTATGTGGACACCCCTTCAAATGAGGATATTCTGCTATTTCATCCACACCCGTTGCTGACAGGTGTAGAAAATCGAGCACACAGCCATGCAATCTCCATAGACAAACATTGGCAGTAGAATGGCCTTACTGAAGAGCTCAGTGACTTTCAACGTGGCACCGTCATAGGATGCCACCTTTCCAACAAGTCAGTTCGTCAAATTCCTGCCCTGCTAGAGCTGCCCTGGTCAACTGTAAGTGCTGTTATTGTGAAGTGGAAACGTCTAGGAGCAACAACGGCTCAGCCGCGAAGTGGTAGTCCACACAAGCTCACAGAACGGGACCGCCGAGTGCTGAAGCGCGTAGGTCATACAAATAATCTGTCCTCGGTTGCAACACTCACTACCGAGTTCCAAACAGCCTCTGGACGAACGACAGCACAAGAACTGTTTGTCGGGAGCTTCATTAATTGGGTTTTCATGGCCGAGCAGCCGCACACAAGCCTAAGATCACCATGTGCAATGACAAGCGTCGGCTGGAGTGGTGTAAAGCTCGCCACCATTGGACTCTGGAGCAGTGGAAACAAGTTCTCTGGAGTGATGAATCACGCTTCTGCATCTGGCAGTCCGACGGATGAATCTGGGTTTGGCGGATGCCAGGAGAACGCTACCTGCCTGAATGCATAGTGCCAACTGTGGAGTTTGGTGGAGGAGGAATAATGGTCTAGGGCTGTTTTTCATGGTTCGGGCTAGGCCCCTTAGTTCCATTGAAGGGAAATCTTAACGCTACAGCATACAATTACATTCTAGACGATTCTAAGCTTCCAACTTTGTGGCAACAGTTTGGGGAAGGCCCTTTCCTGTTTCAGCATGACAATGCCCCCGTGCACAAAGCGAGGTCCATACAGAAATGGTTTGTTGAGATCTGTGTGGATGAACTTGACTGGCCTGCACAGAGCCCTGATCTCAACCCCATCGAACACCTTTGGGATGAATTGGAACGCCGACTGCGAGCCAGGCCTAATCGCCCAACATCAGTGCCCGACCTCACTAATGCTCTTGTGGCTGAATTGAAGCAAGTCCTCGCAGCAATGTTCCAACATCTAGTGGAAAGCCTTCCCAGAAGGGTGGAGGCTGTTATAGCAGCAAAGAGGGGACCAACTCCATATTAATGCCCTTGATTTTGGAATGAGATGTTCGACGAGCAGGTGTCCATATACTTTTGGTCATTTAGCGTATCTTTTGTGATGTCCCCAGAATGTTCCCACCAGACTGTTCCCATAACCTAACAAATCATTCTGGGAACCTTTTAAAGAACAGACAAAATGTGTTCTGGGAATGTTCTTGCAACATCAGGTTAATGTTTTATACAAACATTGCATAATCATCAGCACGACTGGACAGTTTTTGTGTTTTTTTCAGTTTTTGCCACAACCTAAGAAATGTTCTGGGAACTTTCACAGAATCAATTTTGGTTTGCTGGGAGAACATTACTGCTACATTGTTTTATTACATTACTTGGAAACCTTTTGGGGGGAATGTTCTGTGGTGGTTGTTCCAAGGATATTTCATTTAAAAGAACTTAATGGGAATGTTAGCTAATGTTCTGGGAAAGTTCCCGGTTTGCTGGGTTGTTTGTCATTGCCCCAATCTGTCTGTCAATTCAATTTCAATTTCAATTTCAATTTAAGGGCTTTATTGGCATGGGAAACATATGTTTACATTGCCAAAGCAAGTGAAATAGATAATAAACAAAAGTGAATTAAACAATAAAAAAATTAACAATAAACATTACACTCACAAAAGTTCAAAAAGAATAAAGACATTTCAAGTGTCATATTATGTCTATATACAGTGTTGTATTGATGTGCAAATAGTTAAAGTACAAAATCTCTGTCTCCCTCTCTCTCTCACTCTCTCTCACTCTCTCTCCACCCCCCCCCCCCCCCCCCCCACCCCTGTCCCTCTAATCCTTACTTGCCAGTTGAGTTCATTAATAAATTTCACCCAGAGTCATTTCATCCTGCATCCTGCATCCTGCCTCCCACCCACCTCCACCCCAATCCATGATTACATAAACGACCCAGCTTAAGCCTAATTAACGGCATCACACTGGGTGTACTGCCCGTGGCTTTGTCCCAAATGGCACCCTATTCCCTATATAGTGCACTACTTTTGACCAGAGCCCTATGGGAATAGGGAATAGGGTGCCATTTGGGATGCTTTATCTCTCTGCTGCTGCTTCCTGGAAGCCCTGTGGTCTGTGACCTCACGCTGACCCCTAGCTGTGTGTGTGTGTGTGTGTTTGTGTACGACAGGTATTCTTGGTAAGACAACGGTAGCAAATATATACTGAACAAAAATATAAATGCAACATGTAAAGTGTTGGTCCCATGTTCCATGAGCTGAAATAAATGAACCCAGAAATATTCCATACGCACAAAAATCGTATTTCTCTCAGATTTTGTGCACAAAATTGTTTACATCCCTGTTAGTGAGCATTTCTCCTTTGTCAAGATAATCCATCCACCTGACAGGTGTGGCATATCAAGAAGCTGATTAAACAGCATGATCATTACACAGGTGCACCTTGTGCTTGGAACAATAAAAGGCCACTCTAA
>NC_139990.1:334240-338062 GCF_964263955.1 Coregonus lavaretus
GTAACGTAGTCACAACCCAGGCCAAGGTAACGTAGTCACAACCCAGGCCAAGGTAACGTAGAGTCACAACCTAGGCCAAGGTAACGTAGTCACAACCCAGGCCAAGGTAACGTAGTCACAACCCAGGCCAAGGTAACGTAGTCACAACCCAGGCCAAGGCAACGTAGAGTCACAACCCAGGCCAAGGCAACGTAGAGTCACAACCCAGGCCAAGGCAACGTACTGTAGGATCACAACCCAGGCCAAGGTAACGTAGTCACAACCCAGGCCAAGGTAACGTAGAGTCACAACCCAGGCCAAGGTAACGTAGTCACAACCCAGGCCAAGGTAACGTAGAGTCACAACCCAGGCCAAGGTAACGTAGAGTCACAACCCAGGCCAAGGTAACGTAGAGTCACAACCCAGGCCAAGGTAACGTAGTCACAACCCAGGCCAAGGTAACGTAGAGTCACAACCCAGGCCAAGGTAACGTAGTCACAACCCAGGCCAAGGTAACGTAGAGTCACAACCCAGGCCAAGGTAACGTAGAGTCACAACCCAGGCCAAGGTAACGTAGTCACAACCCAGGCCAAGGTAACGTAGAGTCACAACCCAGGCCAAGGTAACGTAGAGTCACAACCCAGGCCAAGGTAACGTAGAGTCACAACCCAGGCCAAGGTAACGTAGAGTCACAACCCAGGCCAAGGTAACGTAGAGTCACAACCCAGGCCAAGGTAACGTAGTCACAACCCAGGCCAAGGTAACGTAGAGTCACAACCCAGGCCAAGGTAACGTAGAGTCACAACCCAGGCCAAGGTAACGTAGTCACAACCCAGGCCAAGGTAACGTAGAGTCACAACCCAGGCCAAGGTAACGTAGTCACAACCCAGGCCAAGGTAACGTAGAGTCACAACCCAGGCCAAGGTAACGTAGTCACAACCCAGGCCAAGGTAACGTAGTCACAACCCAGGCCAAGGTAACGTAGTCACAACCCAGGCCAAGGTAATGTAGTCACAACCCAGGCCAAGGTAACGTAGAGTCACAACCCAGGCCAAGGTAACGTAGAGTCACAACCCAGGCCAAGGCAACGTACTGTAGGATCACAACCCCAACCTGCAGAGCATTACTCATTCAACAAAGAAACTGACAGGCTCCATGTGAAGACTAGCTGACAAAAAAAGTCAAAATGAAGATGCTGCGTATTAACATCACATTGTTGTTGATGTGTGAATATGAGTAAATTCTAACTTGTTTTAAAATCTCTATATTGTACCTCCATTGATGATGACGCATTGGCAGGAGTGTAGGAGTGTAGGAGTGCAGGGGTGCAGGAGTGTAGGAGTGCAGGAGTGTAGGAGTGTAGGAGTGCAGGAGTGTAGGAGTGCAGGAGTGTAGGAGTGTAGGAGTGCAGGAGTGCAGGAGTGTAGGAGTGCAGGAGTGTAGGAGTGCAGGAGTGTAGGAGTGTAGGAGTGCAGGAGTGCAGGAGTGTAGGAGTGTAGGAGTGCAGGAGTGTAGGATCTAGGAGTGCAGGAGTGCAGGGGTGCAGGAGTGCAGGAGTGCAGGAGTGTAGGAGTGCAGGAGTGTAGGAGTGTAGGAGTGCAGGAGTGCAGGAGTGCAGGAGTGCAGGAGTGTAGGAGTGTAGGAGTGTAGGAGTGCAGGAGTGCAGGAGTGCAGGAGTGCAGGAGTGTAGGAGTGTAGGAGTGCAGGAGTGCAGGAGTGTAGGAGTGCAGGAGTGCAGGAGTGTAGGAGTGTAGGAGTGCAGGAGTGCAGGAGTGTAGGAGTGTAGGAGTGCAGGAGTGCAGGAGTGTAGGAGTGCAGGAGTGTAGGAGTGTAGGAGTGCAGGAGTGTAGGAGTGTAGGAGTGCAGGAGTGTAGGAGTGCAGGAGTGTAGGAGTGTAGGAGTGTAGGAGTGCAGGAGTGCAGGAGTGTAGGAGTGCAGGAGTGTAGGAGTGCAGGAGTGTAGGAGTGCAGGTGTTTCAGCCCAGATTGTCCCTCATTGTCCTCCTGTCTGTCCACTGGAGGCCAGTTATGTCACACCTGTCCTACTAACCACCGAGCAGAGCAGGCCTGATGATGATGATGATGATGATGATGATGATGATGATGATGATGAGAAGACAAGGATATGGTGCGTCCCAAATGGCACCCTATTCCCTTTATAGTGCACTACTTTTCACCAGGGACCGTCAAAAGTAGTGCACTATATAGGGAATAGGGTGCCATTTGGGATGTAGATATGGTATTTTACGTGGTTATAGCACCCACCCACCTACCTCCTGCCTGCAGCAGCAGTGTAACCTACGTCAGCTGTGAAGTCAGTGTTCGTGTCTGTTCCCAAAAAAGGGAGAAACGTGTGCCTCTGTCGGACCACAGATTTAATAGCAGAAATGAGGTCAATCTGTTTGCATCAAAACCAGGGATTTAAATAAAATATGGAAGTCATTATGCTGAAAGGGAGATGGATGCTGCCTCCCGGTGGATGGATGTTGTCATTACATTAACACACAGGCCAAGTCAATGGTATAATGGTCTTGTATTCTCTGTTTTTGGGGGTTCTTTCTCACTCACTCATTCACTCACACACTCTTCCATCCACTCTTTTACTCTCTCAAATCTCTCTGCCTCCCTCCCTCCCTCCCTCCCTCTCTCCCCACCTCCTCCCTCCCTCCCTCCCTCCCTCCCTCCCTCCCTCCCTCCCTCCCTCCCTCCCTCCCTCCCTCCCTCCCTCACTCCCTCCCTCCCTCTCTCTCTCCCCACCTCCTCTCCTCTCCTCCCTCCCTCCCTCCCTCCCTCCCTCCCTCCCTCTCTCCCCTCCTCTCCTCTCCTCTCCTCTCTCCAGGATCTAGATGGAGTGGACATCATGCTGGGTGTGTGTTCTGGGGGTTTGATGGTCTACAAGGACAAGCTGAGGATCAACCGGTTCCCCTGGCCCAAAGTCCTCAAGGTCTCCTACAAACGCAGCAGCTTCTTCATCAAGATACGCCCCTCAGAGGTCAACTTTATTTATGTGTTTGGTTGTCTTTTAGCCCCCCCCCAAGAGGCCTAATCGCCCAACAGTCAGATATGCAGTGCAATAATCATAAGTCAAAGTTTAGTTACATGTCAAATGAATAGGCTGTAGTGCAGTGCTATCATCATTCATATGCTTTTGTCTCCAACAGCTGGAGCATTACGAAAGCGCCATTGGTTTCAAACTGCCAAACTACAAGGCCTCCAAGAAGCTGTGGAAAGTGTGTGTGGAGCATCACACCTTCTTCAGGTAAGAGAACACAATGTTGACGCTCCCCAGGATAGGTTCTATCATTCTCACTTGTGAAGAACATCCGAGTTATTATTTTATTGTATTAAATGGAGACGGGTCGTAGATACGTTATTACAGTAGCAATACATGATTAGTATGGCTATATAGTAGTCACGTATAGTTTAGTTACTCACAATGACTAATAATGTACGTGGTTGTCTTACCTACCTTAGTTGAATGCGCTGCTAAAATGTAAAAAAGTTTAATGTAGTTAGCTATATTTAAAAGCTAAATTGCCCTCTGTCTCCATGTCCAGATTGATCTCCACTGAGGTGGCTTCCACTCCAAGGAAGTTATATATTATAGTTATAGAGTTATAGATATATTTATATAAATGTTCCTCTGTCTGCCTAATCTGTCCAGACTGATCTCCACTGAGGTGGCTACCACTCCCAGGAAGTTCCTAGCGCTGGGCTCTAAGTTCCGCTACAGTGGACGGACCCAGGCCCAGACCCGCCAGGCCAGCTCTATGATTGACAGGCCAGCCCCCCTGTTCCAACGCTCGGCCAGCAAGAGGAACTCACGCAGCCTGGACGAAGGTTT
>NC_139990.1:338262-348262 GCF_964263955.1 Coregonus lavaretus
CTCCTCCTCTCCCCCTGTCCTCTCCTCCTCTCCTCCTCTCCTCTCCTCCTGTCCTCTCCCCTCTCCTCTCTCCTCCTCTCCTCCTCTCCTCTCCCCCTGTCCTCCTCCTCTCCCCCTGTCCTCTCCTCCTCTCCTCTCCTCCTCTCCTCTCCTCCTCTCCTCCTCTCTCCTCCTCATCATCCTTCTCTCTCTCCGTTATGTAATCGGTCCCCATAACATCTGTTTTTATTTCTGCTGACAACATACGGCAGGCAGGGCACAAGCCAGTGATTAAGTGTAACCACACAAAACAGCTTCAATGTCTTCCTCCCTGTGGGCTCTGGCCCCTCCACCTGCCACCTAACTGCTGCTGCTAACGCTCTCACAATCAGGGCCCGGTTTCCCCTTCAATGTCTTCCTCCCTGTGGGCTCTGGCAGCCTCCACCTGCCACCTAACTGCTGCTGCTAACGCTCTCCCACTCAGGCCCGGTTTCCCGTAGCGATGGAATTCAGGCTTAACGATCCGTCTTTCCTACAACGGCCGAAGATGTCACCTGCGTTTCCCAGAACACCACGCAGAGAGAACATTTGCGACGTGCGTCGTTGGAGCATGTGTCCATACTGATAGGATCAAAAGAAAGGCAGCGCTGATCTCAGATCAGCTTTCTCCATTCAAATCTTACCTTAACATTAGAATTATTCCACAATGCTGACGACGGATCAGCTCCTAGAGAGATATTATCACCTAATGGCTGCAAATATTGAGTCAGCTTATTCTAATGTTTACCCTATAATAATTCACTGAATCAAAGATTCATTTGGCACATCATTGTGCATATGTTGTTGCACATAGACAGTGTAGCCTACAAATAGAACTCAATTGACTGAACATTACATTTATTTCAATATGATTGAAATATACACTGAGTGTACAAAACATTAGGAACACCTTCGTAATATTGAGTTGCACCCCCTTTTGCCCTCAGAACAGCCTCAATTCGTCGGGGCGTGAACTCTACAAGGTGTCGAAAGCGTTCCACAGGGATGCTGGCACCATGTTGACTCCAATGGTGGAGGACCATTGTTGATACACACGGGAAACTGTTCAGCGTGACAAACCCAGCAGCGTTGCAGTTCTTGACACACAAACCGGTGCGCCTGGCACCTACTACCATACTCCGTTCAATGGCACTTAAATCTTTTGTCTTGCCCTTTCACCCTCTGAATGGCACACCTACACAATCCATGTCTCAAGGCTTAAAAATCCTCCTTTAACCAGTGTCCTCCCATTCATCTACACTGATTGAAGTGGATTTAACAAATGACATCAATAAGGGATCATAGCTTTCACCTGGATTCACCTGGTCAGTCTATGTCATGGAAAGAGCAGGTGTTCCTAATGTTTTGTCTCGGTTTTCATTTTAAGCATATTTTTTTCCTTTGCTTGTTCAATTGCAAAGACATTGGCTAAGATATCGGCGGTCACAGAGAGACTGATAAACAGCTTGATTATATGTTTAGCGTAGATCTTCTGTGTATAAAGTGACACAGAAGGGCAAAAAAAACATCTAACGGCGCACTTAGCTGTTCTACGAGTGGTCTGATGCGGTCGGTAAATAATGAGTGTTTTCAAGTGCAACTTTACTAACGATGGTTTTTGGAAAACCGCTCTGAGATTTAACAATGCTCCTACGAAGGGTCTAACGATGATGCCTTAAGATGGTTTTGGGAAACCGGGCCCTGTTCTCTGTCTCAACACTTAACACTGAACCCTGGACCAGGTAGCCAGTCACAACAGCACAGGGTGGTCTGGCAGTGGATACCTAACCTGAAGAACTCTGAGGATGGTTCTGTTTTATCCTGGAGCTGACCTCATACCTAACCTGAATGTCACGCTCTGGCTCCGGGACTCTGTAATTTGAGCCAGGGTGTGTTCATTCATTGGGTGTATTTCTATGTTTGTATTTCTGTTGGGTTCATTTCTATGGTTGGTCAATGACTCCCAATCGGAGGTAACGAGTGTCAGCTGTCGGCTCGTTATCTCTGATTGGGAGCCATATTTAATCTGTATGTTTTCCTGTGGGTGTTGTGGGTTTTTGTTCCGTTTCGGTATGTTTAACCGTTGGACTTCACGAGTCGTGTTTTGGTTGGTTCGTTACTTTAATTAAAATAAAGTCATGTTTGTATCACACGCTGCGCCTTGGTCCGCTTCCTGTAACGACGATCGTGACAGAAAAACCCACCAAGATGGGACCAAGCAGCGTGTCCAGGAGCCATCGCCAGGGAGATCCCTCACAGATCTCCTTCGCCTCCTGGACTGGGTCAAGCCGAGTGAGGAAGAGAGGGGCTTGACATTATGGCAGAAGGGCGAGAAGCTGGCGAGGGACATGGAGACCTGGGCCACGGGTAGGAGAGACGCCCCGAAAATTTTTAGGGGGGGGCTCACGACGGCGGACCAGCAGGAGGCTGCGATAGAGCGGCCCAGTGGGTTGCCGGAGAAGGCCGCCGGGTTACGGGGGCCACTGGTCGAAGAGGGGATGGAGGATGTAGAGGCACGGCGAGAGGTACTGGGGTGTGTTACCAGTCCGGTCCGGCCCGTTCCAGATCCCGAGGTAGAGCCAGTGGTGTGTGTCCCCAGTACGGTCCGGCCTGTTCCAGCCCCTCGCACCAAGTGTACGGTGCGCGTCGCCAGCCCAGCCCGGCCTGTCCCTGCTCCCCGCATCAAGTCTGTGGTGCGTCTCGTCAGCCCGGCTCTGCCCGTTCCTGCTCCCCGCACCAGGTCTGTGGTGCGCTTCGTCAGCCCGGTTCTGCCCGTTCCTGCTCCCCGCACCAGGTCTGTGGTGCGCTTCGTCAGCCCGGCTCTGCCCGTTCCTGCTCCCCGCACCAGGTCTGTGGTGCGCTTCGTCAGCCCTGTCCGGCCCAGTCCTGCTCCCCGCACCAAGTCTGTGGTGCGTGTCGTCAGCCCTGTCCGGCCCGTTCCTGCTCCCAGCACCAAGTCTGTGGTGCGTTTCGTCAGCCCTGTCCGGCCCGGTTCCGCTCTCCGCACCAAGTCAGGGGTGCGCTTCGTCAGCCCGGTCCGGCCCATTCCTGCTCCCCGCGCCAAGGCAGTGGTGCGCGTCGTCAGCCTGGTAAGGCCCGTTCGTCCTCCACGCACCAAGCCAGAGGCGCGTGTCGTCAGTCCGGCTCCGGCCAGCGGGGCTAGACAGGACCAGGGGTACTTTGGGGGGTGGGAGAGGAGGTGGGGATCAAGGCCAGAGCCAGAGCCACCGCCGAGGAGGTATGCCCACCCAGCCCTCCCTTGTTTAGCCCATATTGAGGCGCGGTCGCAGTCCGCGCCTTTAGGGGGGGGTACTGTCACGCTCTGGCTCCGGGACTCTGTAATTTGAGCCAGGGTGTGTTCATTCATTGGGTGTATTTCTATGTTTGTATTTCTGTTGGGTTCATTTCTATGGTTGGTCAATGACTCCCAATCGGAGGTAACGAGTGTCAGCTGTCGGCTCGTTATCTCTGATTGGGAGCCATATTTAATCTGTATGTTTTCCTGTGGGTGTTGTGGGTTTTTGTTCCGTTTCGGTATGTTTAACCGTTGGACTTCACGAGTCGTGTTTTGGTTGGTTCGTTACTTTAATTAAAATAAAGTCATGTTTGTATCACACGCTGCGCCTTGGTCCGCTTCCTGTAACGACGATCGTGACACTGAAGAACTCTTGAGGATGGTTCTGTTTTATCCTGGAGCTGACCTCATACCTAACCTGAAGAACTCTTGAGGATGGTTCTGTTTTATCCTGGAGCAGACCTCATACCTAACCTGAAGAACTCTTGAGGATGGTTCTGTTTTATCCTGGAGCTGACCTCATACCTAACCTGAAGAACTCTTGAGGATGGTTCTGTTTTATCCTGGAGCTGACCTCATACCTAACCTGAAGAACTCTTGAGGATGGTTCTGTTTTATCCTGGAGCTGACCTCATACCTAACCTGAAGAACTCTTGAGGATGGTTCTGTTTTATCCTGGAGCTGACCTCATACCTAACCTGAAGAACTCTTGAGGATGGTTCTGTTTTATCCTGGAGCTGACCTCATACCTAACCTGAAGAACTCTTGAGGATGGTTCTGTTTTATCCTGGAGCTGACCTCATACCTAACCTGAAGAACTCTGAGGATGGTTCTGTTTTATCCTGGAGCTGACCTCATACCTAACCTGAAGAACTCTGAGGATGGTTCTGTTTTATCCTGGAGCTGACCTCATACCTAACCTGAAGAACTCTGAGGATGGTTCTGTTTTATCCTGGAGCTGACCTCATACCTAACCTGAAGAACTCTGAGGATGGTTCTGTTTTATCCTGGAGCTGACCTCATACCTAACCTGAAGAACTCTTGAGGATGGTTCTGTTTTATCCTGGAGCTGACCTCATACCTAACCTGAAGAACTCTTGAGGATGGTTCTGTTTTATCCTGGAGCTGACCTCATACCTAACCTGAAGAACTCTTGAGGATGGTTCTGTTTTATCCTGGAGCTGACCTCATACCTAACCTGAAGAACTCTTGAGGATGGTTCTGTTTTATCCTGGAGCTGACCTCATACCTAACCTGAAGAACTCTTGAGGATGGTTCTGTTTTATCCTGGAGCTGACCTCATACCTAACCTGAAGAACTCTTGAGGATGGTTCTGTTTTATCCTGGAGCTGACCTCATACCTAACCTGAAGAACTCTTGAAGATGGTTCTGTTTTATCCTGGAGCTGACCTCATACCTAACCTGAAGAACTCTTGAGGGTGGTTCTGTTTTATCCTGGAGCTGACCTCATACCTAACCTGAAGAACTCTTGAAGATGGTTCTGTTTTATCCTGGAGCTGACCTCACACCTAACCTGAAGAACTCTTGAGGATGGTTCTGTTTTATCCTGGAGCTGACCTCATACCTAACCTGAAGAACTCTTGAGGATGGTGATCTCATCCTGGAGCTCCTACTGTGTGCTGGCTACCGATGATCCTGAGGTTAGCTTCACAGCTGGAGATCTGCTAACTCACACAGTCATGCAAGAGCTGGTTTAATACACACTCGTCTGTTTTTACTTCCTTAACTCGTCGCTACACTCATTTCATGTTTCAAGTTTCAACTAAGTTATGAGGGGTTTAAGTTAACCTCAGTAGTGTTTGTTGAGGATGTATGTCGGTGTCTTTGTTTGTAAATTAAGCCGTTTTTCCCTTAGTGTGACATAGTGACCACTTCCCAGTCTGCCCCTTCAAGTGTCACACAAGTGAAAGAGACGTGGAGCGAGGACTCATTCTCTGTTGTCATGGTTTACCGTGCCTCTTCCACCTCCACCACCACCACCACCGTGCCCTCCAATCCCCATCCTGCACCTTCCTCAGGTATCATCCAATCATGGCTCAGACAGGGCCTTTAACCCCTGTCCCAACCTCAACCCCTGAATACTTCGATTCCACCTTAAATGCATTCCTACTTGGCTACAGTATGCATGACCTTTGACCTTACCTCACTGAGCCCTTGGTCAGATTATCTGTCATGTCACGCCGAGTCTACAATATATCTTCTCTATTTGTTTATTTTCTCTTAAGAGAGATTGACTGTCACACTACAACACAACTAGAAAAGCTTATTAGAAGTATATTATTTATTTTATTATTATTTTTTATATGTCTCTCTCCAGGAACACTATACAGTGCTATGAAAAACAATTTGCCCCTTTCTAATTTTCTCTACTTTTGCATATTTGGGATACTGAATGTTATCAGATCTTCAACCAAAACCTAATATTAGATAAAGGGAACATAAGTGAACAAATAACACAACAATTACATATTTATTTCATTTATTTCATAAACAAAGTTATGCAACACCCAATTCCCCTGTGTGAAAAAGTAATTGCCCCCTTACACTCAATAACTGGTTGTGCCACCTTTAGCTGCAATGACTCCAACCAAATGCTTCCTGTAGTTGTTGATCAGTCTCTCACGTCGCTGTGGAGGAATTTTGGCCCACTCTTCCATGCAGAACTGCTTTAACTTAGTGATGTGTGGGTTTTCAAGCATGAACTGCTCGTTTCAAGTCCTGCTACAACATCTCAATTGGGATTAGGTCTGGACTTTGACTAGGCCATTCCAAAACTTCCAATTTGTTGCTTTTTAGCAATTTTCATGTAGACTTGATTGTGTGTTTTGGATCATTGTCTTGATGCATGACCCAGCTGCGCTTCAGCTTCAGCTCATAGACGGATGGCCTGACATTCTCCTGTAGAATTGTCTGATACAGAGCAGAATTCATGGTTCCTTCTATTAAGGCAAGTCTTCCAGGTCCTGAGGCAGCAAAGCATCCCCAAAGCATCACACCACCACCACCATGCTTGACCTTTGGTATGATGTTCTTACTGTGGAATGCAGAGTTTGGTTTTCGCCAGGCATTACTGGTTATACTTTTGAATCATCTGTCCATAGAACGTTCTTCCAAGAGTCTTGATGATCATCCAGGTGCTTTTTGGCAAACTTGATTCAACTTTTTGGACGAGATGGGTCCCATTATGCCTGGCGAAAACCAAACACTGCATTCCACAGTAAGAACATCATACCAAAGGTCAAGCATGGTGGTGGTCTAGGAGCAACAGTGGCTCAGCCGCGAAGTGGTAGGCCACACAAGCTCACAGAACGGGACCGCCAAGTGCTGAAGCGCGTAGCGCGTAAAAATCGTCTGTCCTCGGTTGCAACACTCACTACCGAGTTTCAAACTGCCTCTGGAAGCAACGTCGGCACAATAACTGTTCGTCAGTAGCAGCCGCACACAATCTGGGTTTGGCGGATGCCATGAGAACGCTACCTGCCCCAATGCATAGTGCCAACTGTAAAGTTTGGTGGAGGAGGAATTATGGTCTAGGGCTGTTTTTCATGGTTCGGGCTAGAAATCTTAGCGCTACAGCATACAATGACATTCTAGACGATTCTGTGCATCCAACTTTGTGGCAACAGTTTGGGGAAGGCCTTTTCCTGTTTCAGCATGACAATACCCCAGTGCACAAAGCGAAGTCCATACAGAAATGGTTTGTCGAGATCGGTGTGGAAGAACTTGACTGGCCTTGCACAGAGCCCTGAACCTCAACCCCATTTCACACCTTTGGGATGAATTGGAACGATGACTGCGAACACGGCCTAATCACCCAACATCAGTGCCCGACCTCACTAATGCTCTTGTGGTTGAATGGAAGCAAGCCCACCGCAGCAATGCTCCAACGTCCAACAGATCCATAATACTTTTGACTATGTAGTGTAGGTTCATACAGAGACTTCTGAATGAACTCCTGAGGCCATGCCGAGAGAGAGAGAGAGAGAGAGAGAGAGAGAACCAGCGGCGAGCAGACCCCTCCCAGCCGCCCAGCTTTCATCTCATCTCGGCGTCATGTTCTAGTCCCAGGGCCTATGGCAGAGTAGTGTTAGTCTGCTTCCCAAATCACACCCTATTCCTTATATAGTGCACTGCTTTTAGAGGAGCTTGTTTATCTATTCTCCTGAACTGCATCTGAACTGCGAATTTCAGGACATCTGGGATTACGAGACAAACTTGCTCTGCCTGCTTTCGACTCTCAGCTCAATGTTGCCACCCACTGGCACAGTGCAGTAAACACACTGTCCTGCTGCTTTTAGATTAGGAGCTTTTCAAGGACCGAAAGATGTGTCTAATCCCCATCATCATTCTCCTAATCGTTAATCACAACCTTTTTACTTATGTTTACGTCATTTAGGAGATGCTCTTATCCAGAGCGACTTACGGGAGCTCAAGGGCACAGACAGATTTTTCATCTAGTCCACTCGGTGATTCGAACCAGCGACCTTTCGGATACCGGCCCAACGCTCTTAACCGCTAGGCTACCTACCTGCATTACTGTAGTAATGATTGCTCCTCCCGACACCTCCAGCAGCTGTTGATGTACCTGCTGAGGTTGGGGGTGGTGGAGGCAGGAGGTCTCAGGGAGAGGAGGAGGTCAGGTTCGTTCTGCTGGATCATCACACCTCCCTGCCCAAACCCTATTAAGACACCCAGCATGCTACAGTGTGAGTCCTGACTCCTCAAGAGTTTTATTAGTCAACAGTTGAAAAGTTGTTTATTTTTATTTCATATTTATTTATGCGGTAGTCATTGAGGAGTATCTTTGAGGTCAGAATTCTTCTTTCTCTACAGAGATCATAAAAAGTTATATTAAACTAAGCTGAATGTAGTTGGTTGGCGCGGTAGCTGTTTCATGATTGACAGCTGCCTTCTTCCCTGATCTAGTCACATCGTCTCAGGTCGAGCGTGAGGCTGTCACGGAGACAGAAATAAAACATGGTGTCATGGTAACAGAGGAGAGGAGCTGGACGGCATCAGGAGAACCAGGAAGGAGGAAGAGGAGACGAGTGGTTTTGCAAAAACTGAATCCTACCGTAGCTTAACCTACTTCGGCTTCATCAGCAGCTTCATCAGCATGTTCCAACCTGGACCACGACCCGCCTTCGGCTTCATCAGCATGCTCTGTGTGTGTTCCACGCTGTTCCAACCTGGACCACGACCCGCCTTCGGCTTCATCAGCATGCTCTGTGTGTGTTCCACGCTGTTCCAACCTGGACCACGACCCGCCTTCGGCTTCATCAGCATGCTCTGTGTGTGTTCCACGCTGTTCCAACCTGGACCACGACCCGCCTGCATCACTCACACCACCGCCTCCAGGTAGCTATGGGAAGAGCAGCTTACTGACCCAGGAGACCCAGTGCTTACTGACCCAGGAGACCCAGTGCTTACTGACCCAGGAGACCCAGTGCTTACTCACCCAGGAGACCCAGTGCTTACTGACCCAGGAGACCCAGTGCTTACTCACCCAGGAACTGACCTTGCGGTTGACTCACGCTTGACAAGCTGCTTGACATGCCTGCTGGGATATTATGTGGCTTTGCTTTGGTCCCTGAGAAACTCCAAATACATACAGGAAGAGCGGCTTGAAGGAGAAGAAGAAGAAGCTTGAAGGAGAGCCGCCCTGCGCTTACTCACTCAGGGACTGACCTTGTTTTTCAACAGACAACGCCAGACTTAACAAGCTGCTGTGTTGTGTTTTCAACTCGACATGTCTGCTGGGATATGTGGCTTTGCTTTGGTTCCTGAAGACAATGTTACATTATTAGCCACCAGCAGCCACTGCGCCTGTGTGTGAGCTAAATAAAAATCAATATGACTTCCTGTGGGATCCTGTCGGTCCCAAGACACCCACTGTTCCGTGAGGTAAATGGCAGAGGCTTAAAATAACTACGATGCTACAGCAGAAGAAGAATGGTCCTAACTTTCATAAGTCATAATCGTCTTAACTTTCACAAGTGGTAACTTCTTACTGTGAGGATAGCATAACATCTTCCCCTACACTTCTCTTATAGTAACCACAGCTTGATATCGTCTGCTTCTTCCTCTGAAGTACTTTGCTCAGGTATGGATCTCTTTTTCTGGCCTCATTGTGTTCTCACTTGGCTTTGCAGCAGTTTATAAAGAAGAACTCTACCTCTATAGAGGTATGGTACTTTGTGTGGTCACATGCCACCAGTCTCAGGCCATAGGATTCTGTCTCTGATCGGTTCTCTTCAGTGCCAGTGATGGATTTGTGTTGTTGGATCCTTCACCTCCTACTCCAGGGTCTGTTCCATTGGTTCCAACTTCCATCCTCGCAGGTACGCTCTCTCTAGTCTATGTAATTTCGCTGGACCCTGGTGGTCGCACGAGGAACTGCCTTCAATAAGGTGCCGTATGGGGCAATTTGTACATGTTTTGTGAGTGTGCACGTGTGTGTGAGTATGTCATTATGTTGTGTGTGAGTATGTCATTATGTTGTGTGTGAGTCATTATGTTGAGTGTGAGTCATTATGTTGAGTGTGAATATGCAGGAGACCTATTGCTGCAGTTTCTTTATGGTTCCTATTTCTCTTTGCTGGGATTTTGTAACCAACTAAAGTTTGGACTCTTCTCCTCTCCTCTCCTCTCCTCTCCTCTCCTCTC
>NC_139990.1:350762-378719 GCF_964263955.1 Coregonus lavaretus
TACCACGAAACACATGCATTACTGTGTGTCTGTCTGTCTAATATATATATACACGTGGTTATAATACCACGAAACACATGCATTACTGTGTGTCTGTCTGTCTAATATATATACACGTGGTTATAATACCACGAAACACATGCATTACTGTGTGTCTGTCTGTCTAATATATATATACACGTGGTTATAATACCACGAAACACATGCATTACTGTGTGTCTGTCTGTCTAATATATATACACGTGGTTATAATACCACGTCTGTCAGTCTACAATGCTGATGCGTTGGGTTTTAACATTACACACACACCGTATTACTGTATTTGTCTTGACTGAAATATATACGTGGGGAGGGTTACAACCATAAACATCAGACATGAATGACCTGTATGTGTAGTCTCGCTTGCCAGACTCACAGCGGCTGTGCAGTGGTCTGACTAAATATTAAAACGTCGATACATGTGGCTGGGGTTCTTAACGTGAGATGCATGTGTCAAACTAAACTATTAACAGGAAGAAGGGTTTGAAACAGACCCATGGGGCTCTAATGTTAATGTACCTGCCCTCTCTCTTCCCTCCTCTGGGGGGGGATCAGCAGCATTCGCCCCGGGAGAGAACCGGCACGGAGATGGTGCGAGTGAAGAAGGTTAGATATCTGTCTACAGTTGCAGCCTGCATACCAAATGGCTTCCAATGTAGTGCACTACTTTTGACCGGAGCCCTATGGGGCCCCTCTGGTCAAAAGTAGAGCACTATGTAGGGAATAGGGTGCCATTTGGGACGCACACTCAGTGATTCACATCCTCATCCTCGCATCAATAGTCGCCTTTCAGTTGATTTTTTTCCCCCTTGATTTGAGAGCATTTCTAATACAAAAAAAAAAATATGTTTTGTTGGTAATGTTTGTTTTTTTGGCTGTTTGTTTCTCTGTCCTCCAGCCTTGTATACCTACTGTAATAGGACAGCTATACAAGAGGCTGTTTGTCTGTGGCGTTCCCTTCTTAACGACTTCCATGTGTTCACAATGATCAGAGACTTCTTTGGACAGTTACGGAGAAAGTCTCTTATTTTCCACCATTTTTTGTTTTGAAATCAATAAGTGGAGGCTACTTATCCAACAGTATCAGCCTTTCTGTTACCTCCTGCAGAGGCAATACGTAAAGCTTTCCTCTTGTGGACATCCTTCTTCACCGAGTAGAACTAGAGAGACTATGAGAGCTAAACCAATTGAATGAGGTGCCTGTAAGTGAATGAATCTGGACTGACCAAGCCTGTGCTCCAGACGCTATAATGAGGAAAGCCCTCAGCTGCACTTGTCTGCCGCCTCAGTAAGAATCACTCAAATAAGGCATTGAATTGTGCTTTAGGTAATGCATAAAAACTGATCATGCACAATGATAATGCACGACTACTACTAAACAACCCCAGCATGTATGTATATGGTGGATTTATCTGTCAACATGTGGTTCCCCTCACAGTTAGTCCTGTAATAAAGAAACCCACCAGATGTTGGTAACTGACAGAAACCCACCAGAAGTTGGTAACTGACAGAAACCCACCAGATGTTGGTAACTGACAGAAACCCACCAGAAGTTGGTAACTGACAGAAACCCACCAGAAGTTGGTAACTGACAGAAACCCACCAGATGTTGGTAACTGACAGAAACCCACCAGATGTTGGTAACTGACAGAAACCCACCAGATGTTGGTAACTGACAGAAACCCACCAGATGTTGGTAACTGACAGAAACCCACCAGATGTTGGTAACTGACAGAAACCCACCAGATGTTGGTAACTGACAGAAACCCACCAGATGTTGGTCACTGACAGAAACCCACCAGATGTTGGTAACTGACAGAAACCCACCAGATGTTGGTCACCTGACGGTGGTCACAGTCTCCACTGATGACCACCGTCACCCCTGGACATTTGCACTCACCCTGCACTCCGCTTCACTGCACTTCCCCCATGGTATCATCTGGTCCCTCGCCACTTCTCCCACCATCAGGAACGAATGCACACATACCCGACGCAATCGCTTGCAAGTCAAACAGTAAAAGTAAAAAATTAAATACAAAATAAATAATAAATGAAGGATTTCAGTTCCACATCTTCCTGAGACCAACTTTGTTCTTTTTTTGTTTTCTTCGTTTTTCACAGAAAAGAGCTAAGAAACTTGAGGGTGAAACTATTTATATCAGGCATAGCAATTTAATGTTGGAGGTTTGTATAAACTCTAGAATATATCCTATTTGCTCTTTGACTGTTTGTGGCTGCATGCTCTCTCGCTCTGCATGAGAGTTGTGTTCAGTTGCCTGTTTTTTTTTTTTTTTTTTTTTCTGTTTGTCTTGACTCCTCTGTTCTATTCTCTCTTTCGTTTCTACACCCACCCTGTTTTCAGCTGAACCCTAACGGCTTGGCATGCACTCTTTTCCTCTTTCCTTCTAATGCAAGTACTCACTTTTACTTTGATGCTGTTTTGATCACAACGTTTTCATTTGTTTCTTATCCACGTTAGTTTGATATATGATTGGGAGTGTTTCCTCTCTCACTATCATGGTCCAGTATAATTTAAAAGCTATAGGCATCGAGTCTGAAAGGGTGCATCAGTTTGGCCTTTGAGACCGAAGAAAAGTGATCCAAAAGCATGTCAGTGGCCACCGTATGCCCAGCATGCCCTATCCCCCTTTGATTTCAGCCTGCTTGTCAAACTATGTTTTGTTGTTGCACCTTTTAGTCGATAATGACTTGCACCTTTGGATGCTTTTTCCAAATGGTGTCGTCGTCCACAATGGTCGTCAAATGTAGTTTTTTTTTGTAACGACCATAAGTATCTTCCTAAAGGGGAAGTGTTCCAATATAAATGATGTTGGCTTAGTTAAGGCTATTCTCGCACCACTTCTCCAGCCTGCATTTGGTGACAGAGGCCAACTTCCAGGAACATGAACACAGCTTTGATTGATAAACTTTCCCAGTCATATATTTTTCATCTCAGTGATGTGATTGACAGGGTTAATGATGCTAACCTCTGTTGTAATTCTCATTGTGAGACCTGGAACTCCTTTACATAACCTTCACTGTGCTGAACACTCTTAGAATTAAAGGTGCTACCTAGAACCTAAAAGGGTTCTACGGCTGTCCCCATAGAAAAACCCTTTGAATAACTATTTTTGGTTCCATGTTGAACCCGTTCCACAGAGGGTTCTAATTTACATGGAACCCAAAAGAGTTCTTCCTGGAATCAAAAAGTTTCAAATTTCAAGTTTCACGTTTTAATGTCACACACACAAGTACAGTGAAGTACAGGGTTCTCCTATGGGGACAGCTGAAGAACCCTTTTAGGAACCCTTTTTTCTAAAAGTGTACTGTACTGTACCTCTCTCAGGTAGCTTCCCAACTAGCACCCTATTCCCTACATAGTTCACTACTTTCTAACCAGAGACCTATGGGCCCTGGTCAAAAGCAGTGCACTGTATAGGGAATAGGGTGCTATTTGGGACACGGCCTCTCTCACTCATGGTGCTGCTGTTCCTGTATCTAACCATGTGACTCTCTCTGACCCTTGTCTCTGTTGACCTTTGACCTTGGCTGTGTCCCAAATGGCACCCTATTCCCTACATAAGACTCTGGTCAAAAGTAGTGCACTATATAGCGAATAGGGTGCCGTTTTGGGACGTAGCCATGTCTTTGACGTGCTTCATCATAATAGTAGCTGTTGGCTGGCTCAGGACTAAGTATCCTCAGGCATATTGCTGGGGAAAGCCTGTGTGTGTGTGTGTGTGTGTGTGTGTGTGTGTGTGTACATGCGTGCGTGCACCTTCTATGATTGTGTGTGTGTACGTGCGTGCATCTTCTGTGATTGTGTGTGTGTGTACGTGCATGTATCTTCTGTGATTGTGTGTGTACATGCGTGCGTGCATCTTCTGTGTGTGTGTGTGTGTGTGTGTGTGTGTGTGTGTGTGTGTGTGTGTGTGTGAACTCCCAGGTTGTGTGCATAAGAGGACTCTTACTCACACTCACCCGTCCTGCAGGCTAGTGTACCATACTACCACCAGTGAAATGGTCACATGGCCACCTAGGGTTAAAGGGTAAATCCAGCTCTCTCTCTCCATTTGGCACAGATGGCTCAATGTGTTTTATAATACGTTATATATACTGTACGTAGCTGTACTATAGATGTACTGTAGATATACTATAGATGTACTATAAACATACTGTAGATGTTCTATAGATGTACTATAAACATACTGTAGATGTACTGTAGATGTTCTATAGATGTACTGTAGATGTACTGTAGATGTACTATAGATGTACTGTAGATGTGCTATAGATGTACTATAGATGTACTATAAACATACTGTAGATGTGCTATAGATGTACTATAAATGTACTATAAACATACTGTAGATGTGCTATAGATGTACTATAGATGTACTATAAACATACTGTAGATGTTCTATAGATGTACTGTAGATGTACTATAAACATACTGTAGATGTGCTATAGATGTACAATAAACATACTGTAGATGTACTATAAACATACTGTAGATGTACTGTAGATGTACTATAGATGTACTGTAGATGTACTGTAGATGTACTATAGATGTACTATAAACATACTGTAGATGTTCTATAGATGTACTGTAGATGTACTATAAACATACTGTAGATGTGCTATAGATGTACAATAAACATACTGTAGATGTACTATAAACATACTGTAGATGTACTGTAGATGTACTATAGATGTACTGTAGATGTACTGTAGATGTACTATAGATGTACTATAGATGTACTATAGATGTACTGTAGATGTACTGTAGATGTACTATAGATGTACTGTAGATGTACTGTAGATGTGCTATAGATGTACTGTAGATGTACTATAGATGTTCTATAGATGTACTGTAGATGTACTATAGATGTACTATAGATGTAGTCCTCAGTAGCTCAGCTGGTAGAGCACGGCGCTTGTAATGCCAAGGTAGTGGGTTCGATCCCCGGGACCACCCATACACACACAAAAAAAATGTATGCACGCATGACAGTAAGTCGCTTTGGATAAAAGCGTCTGCTAAATGGCATATATTATTATATTATTATTATATTTACTGTAGATGTACTGTAGATGTACTATAGATGTACTGTAGATGTGCTATAGATGTTCTATAGATGTACTATAGCTACTATACACGTATGGGTATTATATTCCATGACAAGGGGATTGTATTCCATTGCAGCCCAGACTATAATCTGTTTTGGGATTCTGGAAAAACAGTAAGATCTCTGCAGCGCTAGCTGCCAAAACCAACCGCTGTCAGTTATGAAGAGCAGGTTCAGTCAGACAGATAAAAGTTTTAGGCTTCAGGTACCATGGGACCATTTCATTCGGTAGCAGAGAATCCACACAGATGCTCTGTAGTGAAACGAGGCACTTCAATGTTCTCCCCATAGTTTACCTCTCAGAGCTCCCATCTACTCTCTGGCTGCATCCCAAATGGCATGCTATTCCCTATATAATTCACTTCTTTTGACTTGAGCCTCATTGGGCTCCCTATGTGCCCTGGTCTTAAAGTAGTGCTCTACATAGGGAATACGATGCCATATGGGATGCAGACTCTGTTAAGAACAGACGTGGTTTATGAATAGTCATCAGCCAGGAGACTCTAGTCTAATGGGTGTTGTATTTTATCTCTGTGATCAGGATCCCAACGTGGTAGATTGGTAATGGGCAATTACTTAATCACAATGACTCCATATTGCACTATGAATATGGATAGGCACGGACACTAGACGGAGATGGACCGTCCAAAGTTCAATCTGCAGAGGAAGGAACAGAGTAGAGAGAACCCAGGACAGTCTGTTGTTTGTCTATAGAACATCATGTGGTCTGGATGGACTAAGACCCGTTGGTGTCATGTTGTTTGTCCTCTTTGTGAGGGGCAAGCCTGTTCCAGCTTCCAACTGCATTTTGTTTGATATGATAAGCAAATCATCAATCATGTTGCATTCTGCTAAACTTGTACATTTGTCATTACCAGTCTTTACCTCCAAATAATGACATACTTTCTCCCTACCCCCTTCCAATCTGGGGGATTCACCCCTTTGCCCTTCCTTGCTGTCTCTTTCTTCCTTCCCCTTAAACTATCCCCCCCCCCTCTCTTTATCTATCATGCACTTCTCCTCTGCCCCCTCTCTCTCTCTCTTTACCTTTCTCTCTCCCAATTCTCTCTATATCTCTCTTTTCTGGTCCTCCTCTCCCCCCTCTTTCTCTCCCCCATTCCCCCCTCTCCACCTCCCCACTCTCTCTTTCTCCCCATCTCCCTCTCTCTTCACCTCCCCCTCTCCCTCTACCCATCCTCCTCTCCACCCCTCTTCCCCCTCTCTCTCTCTCCAACCCTCCTCCTCCCCCTCTCCCCCTCTCTCTCTCTCCACCCCTCTCCCTTTCTCTCTCTACCTTTCCCCCCCCTTCTCTCTCCCCCCTCCCCTCCCCTCCCCCCCCCCTCTCTCTCTCTCTCTCTCTCTCGCTCTCTCTCTCTCTCTCTCTCTCTCTCTACCCCTCCCCTCTCTCTCTCCACCCCTCTCTCTCCACCCCTCTCTCTCTCTCTCTCTCCACCCCTCTCTCTCTCTCTCTCTCTCTCTCTCTCTCTCCACCCCTCTCCCTCCTCCCAGGACCTGGATAAGACCCAGACAGAGATCATGCGTCACCACACCAGTATCAGTGAGCTGAAGAGAAGCTTCATGGAGTCTGTTCCGGAGCCGCGGCAGAGTGAGTGGGACAAGCGCCTGTCCACACACTCTCCCTTCCGCACGGCCAGCATCAACGGACAGCTGCAGCCAGGCACCGACGGGGTGAGTCAACACCAACAGAACTGAAATTAATAGAATGGGCCTCCCCATTGAAGTCAATGATGGATGCCATAATGGGTGAACTGGTGTGTGGACCCATGAGTTTAGCAGTCAAATTGCCAGGGTTAGAGGCTGTTAGCCCCTTCTAGCGATTATATTTCTATGGAGTCAACAGAACAACACGTCTTGGTACAGAGAGACAGAGACAGCCATAGCAGGCCATGGTACTCAGAGACACAGAGAGACAGAGAGGCTTTTATTTTCTCAAGCCCCACTCAAAGCACCAACAGGATTCCTGACAACAATAGGATGTTTGAAGTGAAAGATGGTACTTTTGACTCGCTTTTTGCATTTGTTGCACTAGTTTACCGATAGGGATGTTTTTGTTTATTTGCTTTCATTTTCAATTGAAGATGTGTTTTTTGAATTTCTTTGAGAAAGTTTTCTTGCTTTGTTGTTTTCTAGTTGTTACTTATGGATTGCACAGAGTCATTAGTCCCAGTAGGGGGTGCTGTTGTCTTTTCTCATGTCATTCAGTTGTTGTTTTTGACACGAGTCAATGTCTAGTCACTAATCTAGAGGATGCAATCATCTCAGTTTCAGTTTTTGATACAAGTCAATGTACAGTTTCTAGAGAATGGCAGATTATCTGGAATACAGGCGTGCTGTGCTGTGTTTATTTGAAATAAAATATTATATATATATATGTACTGTGCACAGGGTCATAGTCAGCAGACAGAATGTTTCAGAGAGCTTCATCAAGTGTTCAATAGTTTCTCTGTGTCTCTGTATCTCAGTGTGTACAGTGGACATGATCTTGGAGTCTCTCTCTGTGTATATTCATATGTGTGAAGATTGTGTGTGTGTGTGTGTCTGTGTGTGTGTGTGTGTGTGCGCGTGTGTGTGTGTGCAGATGAGGACGGCCTCCCTATCACCTGCATACAGAGTAGTTGGTGGCGTATCAGAGGTAAAGGTATTTTAATTCAGTCCTTACTGGCCGTACAGGGGGCTGAGCTGAGCTGGGCTGCAGTAAGAGAACACTAGCTGGCGTTTCTTTACCAGCTAAGAACAGATCATGTTGTGTATGGAGACTGTATGGAGGCTGTATGGAGACTGTATGGAGACTGTATGGAGACTGTATGGAGGCTGTATGGAGGCTGTATGGAGGCTGTGTGGAGGCTGTGTGTATGGAGACTGTATGGAGGCTGTATGGAGACTGTATGGAGGCTGTATGGAGACTGTATGGAGGCTGTATGGAGGCTGTGTGGAGGCTGTATGGAGGCTGTATGGAGACTGTGTGGAGACTGTATGGAGGCTGTATGGAGGCTGTGTGTATGGAGACTGTATGGAGGCTGTGTGGAGGCTGTATGGAGGCTGTATGGAGGCTGTATGGAGGCTGTATGGAGGCTGTATGGAAACGGTATGGAGGCTGTGTGGAGACTGTATGGAGGCTGTATGGAGGCTGTGTGTATGGAGCCTGTATGGAGGCTGTGTGGAGGCTGTATGGAGGCTGTATGGAGGCTGTATGGAGGCTGTGTGGAGACTGTATGGAGGCTGTATGGAGGCTGTGTGTATGGAGCCTGTATGGAGACTGTATGGAGGCTGTGTGGAGGCTGTATGGAGACTGTGGAGACTGTATGGAGGCTGTATGGAGCCTGTATGGAGGCTGTGTGGAGGCTGTATGAAGACTGTATGGAGACTGTATGGAGGCTGTATGGAGGCTGTGTGGAGACTGTATGGAGGCTGTGTGGAGGCTGTATGAAGACTGTATGGAGACTGTGTGGAGGCTGTGTGGAGACTGTATGGAGACTGTATGGAGACTGTATGGAGACTGTGTGGAGACTGTATGGAGGCTGTATGGAGACTGTATGGAGACTGTATGGAGACTGTGTGGAGACTGTGTGTATGGAGACTGTATGGAGGCTGTATGGAGACTGTATGGAGGCTGTATGGAGACTGTATGGAGGCTGTATGGAGACTGTATGGAGGCTGTATGGAGGCTGTGTGGAGGCTGTATGGAGGCTGTATGGAGACTGTGTGGAGACTGTATGGAGGCTGTATGGAGGCTGTGTGTATGGAGACTGTATGGAGGCTGTGTGGAGGCTGTATGGAGACTGTATGGAGGCTGTATGGAGGCTGTATGGAAACGGTATGGAGGCTGTGTGGAGACTGTATGGAGGCTATATGGAGGCTGTGTGTATGGAGCCTGTATGGAGGCTGTGTGGAGGCTGTATGGAGGCTGTATGGAGGCTGTATGGAGGCTGTGTGGAGACTGTATGGAGGCTGTATGGAGGCTGTGTGTATGGAGCCTGTATGGAGACTGTATGGAGACTGTGTGGAGGCTGTATGGAGACTGTGGAGAATGTATGGAGGCTGTATGGAGCCTGTATGGAGGCTGTTTGGAGGCTGTATGAAGACTGTATGGAGACTGTATGGAGACTGTGTGGAGACTGTATGGAGACTGTATGGAGGATATGTGTATGGAGGCTGTGTGGAGACTGTATGGAGACTGTATGGAGACTGTATGGAGACTGTGTGGAGACTGTATGGAGGCTGTATGGAGACTGTATGGAGACTGTATGGAGACTGTGTGGAGACTGTGTGTATGGAGCCTGTATGGAGGCTTTGTGTATGGAGGCTGTGTGGAGACTGTATGGAGACTGTATGGAGGCTGTGTGGAGACTGTATGGAGACTGTGTGGAGACTGTGTGGAGACTGTATGGAGGCTGTATGGAGGCTGTATGGAGGGTGTGTGGAGACTGTATGGAGGCTGTGTGGAGACTGTGTGTATGGAGACTGTATGGAGGCTTTGTGTATTGAGACTGTATGGAGGCTGTGTGTATGGAGACTGTATGGAGGCAGTGTGTATGGAGACTGTATGGAGGCTTTGTGTATGGAGACTGTATTGAGGCTTTGTGTATGGAGACTGTATGGAGACTGTGTGTATGGAGACTGTATGGAGACTGTATGGAGACTGTGTGTATGGAGACTGTATGGAGACTGTATGGAGGCTGTATGGAGGCTGTTTGGAGACTGTATGGAGGCTGTTTGTATGGAGACTGTATGGAGACTGTATGGAGACTGTATGGAGACTGTGTGGAGACTGTATGGAGGCTGTATGGAGACTGTGTGGAGACTGTGTGGAGGCTGTGTGGAGGCTGTGTGGAGACTGTGTGGAGGCTGTGTGGAGACTGTGTGGAGACTGTATGGAGGCTGTATGGAGGCTGTATGGAGACTGTATGGAGGCTGTGTGGAGACTGTATGGAGGCTGTGTGGAAGCTGTGTGGAGACTGTGTGGAGGCTGTGTGGAGACTGTGTGGAGACTGTATGGAGACTGTATGGAGACTGTATGGAGGCTGTGTGTATGGAGGCTGTATGGAGGCTTTGTGTATGGAGGCTGTGTGGAGACTGTATGGAGACTGTATGGAGACTGTATGGAGACTGTGTGGAGACTGTATGGAGACTGTATGGAGGCTGTGTGGAGACTGTGTGTATGGAGCCTGTATGGAGGTTTTGTGTATGGAGGCTGTGTGGAGACTGTATGGAGACTGTGTGGAGACTGTGTGGAGACTGTATGGAGGCTGTGTGGAGGCTGTGTGGAGACTGTGTGGAGGCTGTGTGGAGACTGTGTGGAGGCTGTGTGTATGGAGGCTGTGTGGAGACTGTATGGAGGCTGTGTGGAGACTGTATGGAGGCTGTGTGGAGACTGTGTGGAGGCTGTGTGGAGACTGTATGGAGACTGTATGGAGACTGTATGGAGACTGTGTGGAGACTGTGTGGAGGCTGTGTGGAGGCTGTGTGGAGACTGTGTGGAGGCTGTGTGGAGACTGTATGGAGCCTGTGTGGAGACTGTGTGGAGACTGTATGGAGGCTGTATGGAGGCTGTATGGAGCCTGTATGGAGGCTGTGTGGAGGCTGTATGGAGACTGTATGGAGGCTGTGTGTATGGAGGCTGTGTGGAGACTGTATGGAGACTGTATGGAGACTGTGTGGAGACTGTATGGAGACTGTATGGAGGCTGTGTGTATGGAGGCTGTGTGTATGGAGGCTTTGTGTATGGAGGCTGTGTGGAGACTGTATGGAGGCTGTGTGGAGACTGTATGGAGCCTGTATGGAGCCTGTGTGGAGACTGTGTGGAGACTGTATGGAGGCTGTATGGAGGCTGTATGGAGCCTGTGTGGAGGCTGTATGGAGACTGTATGGAGGCTGTGTGTATGGAGGCTGTGTGGAGACTGTATGGAGACTGTATGGAGACTGTGTGGAGACTGTATGGAGACTGTATGGAGGCTGTGTGTATGGAGGCTGTGTGTATGGAGGCTGTATGGAGGCTTTGTGTATGGAGGCTGTGTGGAGACTGAATGGAGACTGTATGGAGACTGTATGGAGGCTGTGTGGAGACTGTGTGTATGGAGCCTGTATGGAGGCTTTGTGTATGTAGGCTGTGTGGAGACTGTATGGAGACTGTATGGAGGCTGTGTGGAGACTGTATGGAGACTGTGTGGAGACTGTATGGAGACTGTATGGAGGCTGTGTGGAGATGTATGGAGACTGTGTGTATGGAGACTGTATGGAGGCTTTGTGTATGGAGACTGTATGGAGGCTGTGTGGAGACTGTATGGAGACTGTATGGAGACTGTGTGGAAACTGTATGGAGGCTGTGTGGAGGCTGTATGGAGGCTGTATGGAGGCTGTGTGAAAACTGTATGGAGACTGTATGGAGGCTGTATGGAGGCTGTGTGTATGGAGACTGTATGGAGGCAGTGTGTATGGAGACTGTATGGAGGCTTTGTGTATGGAGACTGTATTGAGGCTTTGTGTATGGAGACTGTATGGAGACTGTGTGTATGGAGACTGTATGGAGACTGTATGGAGACTGTGTGTATGGAGACTGTATGGAGACTGTGGAGGCTGTTTGGAGACTGTATGGAGGCTGTATGGAGGCTGTATGGAGACTGTATGGAGGCTGTATGGAAACTGTATGGAGACTGTATGGAGGCTGTGTGGAGACTGTATTGAGACTGTATGGAGGCTTTGTGGAGACTGTATGGAGGCAGTGTGTATGGAGACTGTATGGAGACTGTGTGTATGGAGACTGTATGGAGACTGTATGGAGGCTGTGTGTATGGAGACTGTATGGAGACTGTATGGAGGCTGTATGGAAACTGTATGGAGACTGTGTGGAGACTGTATGGAAACTGTATGGAGACTGTTGGAGACTGTATGGAGACTGTATGGAGGCTTTGTGTATGGAGACTGTATGGAGGCTTTGTGTATGGAGGCTGTGTGGAGACTGTATGGAGACTGTATGGAGACTGTATGGAGGCTGTATGGAGACTGTATGGAGGCTGTGTGGAGACTGTATGGAGGCTTTGTGTATGGAGACTGTATGGAGGCTGTGTGGAGACTGTATGGAGGCTTTGTGTATGGAGACTGTATGGAGGCTGTGTGGAGACTGTATGGAGACTGTATGGAGACTGTGTGGAAACTGTATGGAGGCTGTGTGGAGGCTGTATGGAGGCTGTATGGAGGCTGTGTGAAAACTGTATGGAGACTGTATGGAGGCTGTATGGAGGCTGTGTGTATGGAGACTGTATGGAGGCAGTGTGTATGGAGACTGTATGGAGGCTTTGTGTATGGAGACTGTATTGAGGCTTTGTGTATGGAGACTGTATGGAGACTGTGTGTATGGAGACTGTATGGAGACTGTATGGAGACTGTGTGTATGGAGACTGTATGGAGACTGTGGAGGCTGTTTGGAGACTGTATGGAGGCTGTATGGAGGCTGTATGGAGACTGTATGGAGGCTGTATGGAAACTGTATGGAGACTGTATGGAGGCTGTGTGGAGACTGTATTGAGACTGTATGGAGGCTTTGTGGAGACTGTATGGAGGCAGTGTGTATGGAGACTGTATGGAGACTGTGTGTATGGAGACTGTATGGAGACTGTATGGAGGCTGTGTGTATGGAGACTGTATGGAGGCTGTATGGAAACTGTATGGAGACTGTGTGGAGACTGTATGGAAACTGTATGGAGACTGTTGGAGACTGTATGGAGACTGTATGGAGGCTTTGTGTATGGAGACTGTATGGAGGCTTTGTGTATGGAGGCTGTGTGGAGACTGTATGGAGACTGTATGGAGACTGTATGGAGGCTGTATGGAGACTGTATGGAGGCTGTGTGGAGACTGTATGGAGACTGTATGGAGGCTTTGTGTATGGAGACTGTATGGAGGCTTTGTGGAGACTTTATGGAGGCTTTGTGTATGGAGACTGTATGGAGACTGTATGGAGACTGTGTGGAAACTGTATGGAGACTGTATGGAGGCTTTGTGTATGGAGACTGTATGGAGGCTTTGTGTATGGAGACTGTATGGAGACTGTGTGGAGACTGTATGGAGGCTGTATGGAGACTGTATGGAGGCTGTATGGAGACTGTGTGTATGGAGACTGTATGGAGACTGTGTGGGGGCTGTATGAAGACTGTATGGAGGCTCTATGGAGGCTGTATGGAGACTGTATGAAGGCTGTATGGAGGCTGTATGAATACTGTATGGAGGCTGTATGGAGACTGTATGGAAGCTGTATGAATACTGTATGGAGGCTGTATGGAGGCTGTGTGGAGATGTATGGAGGCTGTGTGGAGACTGTGTGTATGGAGACTGTATGGAGGCTTTGTGTATGGAGACTGTATGGAGGCTGTGTGGAGACTGTATGGAAACTGTATGGAGGCTGTGTGGAGGCTGTATGGAGGCTGTATGGAGGCTGTATGGAGGCTGTGTGTATGGAGACTGTATGGAGGCAGTGTGTATGGAGACTGTATGGAGGCAGTGTGTATGGAGACTGTATGGAGGCTTTGTGTATGGAGACTGTATTGAGGCTTTGTGTATGGAGACTGTATGGTGACTGTGTGTATGGAGACTGTATGGAGACTCTGTGTATGGAGACTGTATGGAGGCTGTATGGAGGCTGTTTGGAGACTGTATGGAGGCTGTATGGAGGCTGTATGGAAACTGTATGGAGACTGTATGGAGGCTGTATGGAAACTGTATGGAGACTGTATGGAGGCTGTGTGGAGACTGTATTGAGACTGTATGGAGGCTTTGTGGAGACTGTATGGAGGCAGTGTGTATGGAGACTGTATGGAGACTGTATGGAGACTGTGTGTATAGAGACTGTATGGAGACTGTATGGAGGCTGTGTGTATGGAGACTGTATGGAGACTGTATGGAGGCTGTATGGAAACTGTATGGAGACTGTATGGAGACTGTATGGAGACTGTTGGAGACTGTATGGAGACTGTATGGAGGCTTTGTGTATGGAGACTGTATGGAGGCTTTGTGTATGGAGGCTGTGTGGAGACTGTATGGAGACTGTATGGAGACTGTATGGAGGCTGTATGGAGACTGTGTGGAGACTGTATGGAGACTGTATGGAGGATATGTGTATGGAGGCTGTGTGGAGACTGTATGGAGACTGTATGGAGACTGTATGGAGACTGTGTGGAGACTGTATGGAGGCTGTATGGAGACTGTATGGAGACTGTATGGAGACTGTGTGGAGACTGTGTGTATGGAGCCTGTATGGAGGCTTTGTGTATGGAGGCTGTGTGGAGACTGTATGGAGACTGTATGGAGGCTGTGTGGAGACTGTATGGAGACTGTGTGGAGACTGTGTGGAGACTGTATGGAGGCTGTATGGAGGCTGTATGGAGGGTGTGTGGAGACTGTATGGAGGCTGTGTGGAGACTGTGTGTATGGAGACTGTATGGAGGCTTTGTGTATTGAGACTGTATGGAGGCTGTGTGTATGGAGACTGTATGGAGGCAGTGTGTATGGAGACTGTATGGAGGCTTTGTGTATGGAGACTGTATTGAGGCTTTGTGTATGGAGACTGTATGGAGACTGTGTGTATGGAGACTGTATGGAGACTGTATGGAGACTGTGTGTATGGAGACTGTATGGAGACTGTATGGAGGCTGTATGGAGGCTGTTTGGAGACTGTATGGAGGCTGTTTGTATGGAGACTGTATGGAGACTGTATGGAGACTGTATGGAGACTGTGTGGAGACTGTATGGAGGCTGTATGGAGACTGTGTGGAGACTGTGTGGAGGCTGTGTGGAGGCTGTGTGGAGACTGTGTGGAGGCTGTGTGGAGACTGTGTGGAGACTGTATGGAGGCTGTATGGAGGCTGTATGGAGACTGTATGGAGGCTGTGTGGAGACTGTATGGAGGCTGTGTGGAAGCTGTGTGGAGACTGTGTGGAGGCTGTGTGGAGACTGTGTGGAGACTGTATGGAGACTGTATGGAGACTGTATGGAGGCTGTGTGTATGGAGGCTGTATGGAGGCTTTGTGTATGGAGGCTGTGTGGAGACTGTATGGAGACTGTATGGAGACTGTATGGAGACTGTGTGGAGACTGTATGGAGACTGTATGGAGGCTGTGTGGAGACTGTGTGTATGGAGCCTGTATGGAGGTTTTGTGTATGGAGGCTGTGTGGAGACTGTATGGAGACTGTGTGGAGACTGTGTGGAGACTGTATGGAGGCTGTGTGGAGGCTGTGTGGAGACTGTGTGGAGGCTGTGTGGAGACTGTGTGGAGGCTGTGTGTATGGAGGCTGTGTGGAGACTGTATGGAGGCTGTGTGGAGACTGTATGGAGGCTGTGTGGAGACTGTGTGGAGGCTGTGTGGAGACTGTATGGAGACTGTATGGAGACTGTATGGAGACTGTGTGGAGACTGTGTGGAGGCTGTGTGGAGGCTGTGTGGAGACTGTGTGGAGGCTGTGTGGAGACTGTATGGAGCCTGTGTGGAGACTGTGTGGAGACTGTATGGAGGCTGTATGGAGGCTGTATGGAGCCTGTATGGAGGCTGTGTGGAGGCTGTATGGAGACTGTATGGAGGCTGTGTGTATGGAGGCTGTGTGGAGACTGTATGGAGACTGTATGGAGACTGTGTGGAGACTGTATGGAGACTGTATGGAGGCTGTGTGTATGGAGGCTGTGTGTATGGAGGCTTTGTGTATGGAGGCTGTGTGGAGACTGTATGGAGGCTGTGTGGAGACTGTATGGAGCCTGTGTGGAGACTGTGTGGAGACTGTATGGAGGCTGTATGGAGGCTGTATGGAGCCTGTATGGAGGCTGTGTGGAGGCTGTATGGAGACTGTATGGAGGCTGTGTGTATGGAGGCTGTGTGGAGACTGTATGGAGACTGTATGGAGACTGTGTGGAGACTGTATGGAGACTGTATGGAGGCTGTGTGTATGGAGGCTGTGTGTATGGAGGCTGTATGGAGGCTTTGTGTATGGAGGCTGTGTGGAGACTGAATGGAGACTGTATGGAGACTGTATGGAGGCTGTGTGGAGACTGTGTGTATGGAGCCTGTATGGAGGCTTTGTGTATGTAGGCTGTGTGGAGACTGTATGGAGACTGTATGGAGGCTGTGTGGAGACTGTATGGAGACTGTGTGGAGACTGTATGGAGACTGTATGGAGGCTGTGTGGAGATGTATGGAGACTGTGTGTATGGAGACTGTATGGAGGCTTTGTGTATGGAGACTGTATGGAGGCTGTGTGGAGACTGTATGGAGACTGTATGGAGACTGTGTGGAAACTGTATGGAGGCTGTGTGGAGGCTGTATGGAGGCTGTGTGAAAACTGTATGGAGACTGTATGGAGGCTGTATGGAGGCTGTGTGTATGGAGACTGTATGGAGGCAGTGTGTATGGAGACTGTATGGAGGCTTTGTGTATGGAGACTGTATTGAGGCTTTGTGTATGGAGACTGTATGGAGACTGTGTGTATGGAGACTGTATGGAGACTGTATGGAGACTGTGTGTATGGAGACTGTATGGAGACTGTGGAGGCTGTTTGGAGACTGTATGGAGGCTGTATGGAGGCTGTATGGAGACTGTATGGAGGCTGTATGGAAACTGTATGGAGACTGTATGGAGGCTGTGTGGAGACTGTATTGAGACTGTATGGAGGCTTTGTGGAGACTGTATGGAGGCAGTGTGTATGGAGACTGTATGGAGACTGTGTGTATGGAGACTGTATGGAGACTGTATGGAGGCTGTGTGTATGGAGACTGTATGGAGACTGTATGGAGGCTGTATGGAAACTGTATGGAGACTGTGTGGAGACTGTATGGAAACTGTATGGAGACTGTTGGAGACTGTATGGAGACTGTATGGAGGCTTTGTGTATGGAGACTGTATGGAGGCTTTGTGTATGGAGGCTGTGTGGAGACTGTATGGAGACTGTATGGAGACTGTATGGAGGCTGTATGGAGACTGTATGGAGGCTGTGTGGAGACTGTATGGAGGCTTTGTGTATGGAGACTGTATGGAGGCTGTGTGGAGACTGTATGGAGGCTTTGTGTATGGAGACTGTATGGAGGCTGTGTGGAGACTGTATGGAGACTGTATGGAGACTGTGTGGAAACTGTATGGAGGCTGTGTGGAGGCTGTATGGAGGCTGTATGGAGGCTGTGTGAAAACTGTATGGAGACTGTATGGAGGCTGTATGGAGGCTGTGTGTATGGAGACTGTATGGAGGCAGTGTGTATGGAGACTGTATGGAGGCTTTGTGTATGGAGACTGTATTGAGGCTTTGTGTATGGAGACTGTATGGAGACTGTGTGTATGGAGACTGTATGGAGACTGTATGGAGACTGTGTGTATGGAGACTGTATGGAGACTGTGGAGGCTGTTTGGAGACTGTATGGAGGCTGTATGGAGGCTGTATGGAGACTGTATGGAGGCTGTATGGAAACTGTATGGAGACTGTATGGAGGCTGTGTGGAGACTGTATTGAGACTGTATGGAGGCTTTGTGGAGACTGTATGGAGGCAGTGTGTATGGAGACTGTATGGAGACTGTGTGTATGGAGACTGTATGGAGACTGTATGGAGGCTGTGTGTATGGAGACTGTATGGAGGCTGTATGGAAACTGTATGGAGACTGTGTGGAGACTGTATGGAAACTGTATGGAGACTGTTGGAGACTGTATGGAGACTGTATGGAGGCTTTGTGTATGGAGACTGTATGGAGGCTTTGTGTATGGAGGCTGTGTGGAGACTGTATGGAGACTGTATGGAGACTGTATGGAGGCTGTATGGAGACTGTATGGAGGCTGTGTGGAGACTGTATGGAGACTGTATGGAGGCTTTGTGTATGGAGACTGTATGGAGGCTTTGTGGAGACTTTATGGAGGCTTTGTGTATGGAGACTGTATGGAGACTGTATGGAGACTGTGTGGAAACTGTATGGAGACTGTATGGAGGCTTTGTGTATGGAGACTGTATGGAGGCTTTGTGTATGGAGACTGTATGGAGACTGTGTGGAGACTGTATGGAGGCTGTATGGAGACTGTATGGAGGCTGTATGGAGACTGTGTGTATGGAGACTGTATGGAGACTGTGTGGGGGCTGTATGAAGACTGTATGGAGGCTCTATGGAGGCTGTATGGAGACTGTATGAAGGCTGTATGGAGGCTGTATGAATACTGTATGGAGGCTGTATGGAGACTGTATGGAAGCTGTATGAATACTGTATGGAGGCTGTATGGAGGCTGTGTGGAGATGTATGGAGGCTGTGTGGAGACTGTGTGTATGGAGACTGTATGGAGGCTTTGTGTATGGAGACTGTATGGAGGCTGTGTGGAGACTGTATGGAAACTGTATGGAGGCTGTGTGGAGGCTGTATGGAGGCTGTATGGAGGCTGTATGGAGGCTGTGTGTATGGAGACTGTATGGAGGCAGTGTGTATGGAGACTGTATGGAGGCAGTGTGTATGGAGACTGTATGGAGGCTTTGTGTATGGAGACTGTATTGAGGCTTTGTGTATGGAGACTGTATGGTGACTGTGTGTATGGAGACTGTATGGAGACTGTATGGAGACTCTGTGTATGGAGACTCTGTGTATGGAGACTGTATGGAGGCTGTATGGAGGCTGTTTGGAGACTGTATGGAGGCTGTATGGAGGCTGTATGGAAACTGTATGGAGACTGTATGGAGGCTGTATGGAAACTGTATGGAGACTGTATGGAGGCTGTGTGGAGACTGTATTGAGACTGTATGGAGGCTTTGTGGAGACTGTATGGAGGCAGTGTGTATGGAGACTGTATGGAGACTGTATGGAGACTGTGTGTATAGAGACTGTATGGAGACTGTATGGAGACTGTATGGAGGCTGTATGGAAACTGTATGGAGACTGTATGGAGACTGTATGGAGACTGTTGGAGACTGTATGGAGACTGTATGGAGGCTTTGTGTATGGAGACTGTATGGAGGCTTTGTGTATGGAGGCTGTGTGGAGACTGTATGGAGACTGTATGGAGACTGTATGGAGGCTGTATGGAGACTGTATGGAGGCTGTGTGGAGACTGTATGGAGACTGTATGGAGGCTTTGTGTATGGAGACTGTATGGAGGCTGTGTGGAGACTGTATGGAGGCTTTGTGTATGGAGACTGTATGGAGACTGTATGGAGACTGTGTGGAAACTGTATGGAGACTGTATGGAGGCTGTATGGAGACTGTATGGAGGCTTTGTGTATGGAGACTGTATGGAGGCTTTGTGTATGGAGACTGTATGGAGACTGTGTGGAGACTGTATGGAGGCTGTATGGAGACTGTATGGAGGCTGTATGGAGGCTGTATGGAGACTGTGTGTATGGAGACTGTATGGAGACTGTGTGGGGGCTGTATGAAGACTGTATGGAGGCTCTATGGAGGCTGTATGGAGACTGTATGGAGGCTGTATGGAGGCTGTATGAATACTGTATGGAGGCTGTATGGAGACTGTATGGAAGCTGTATGAAGACTCTATGGAGGCTGTATGGAGGCTGTATGGAGACTGTATGGAGGCTGTATGAAGACTCTATGGAGGCTGTATGGAGATTGTATGGCCTAAAGCAAGGCTAGAGAATCAGCTGCCTATCTTCACCCACAGGACTGCGCTCTCCCACCCTCGGCCCGCCACAACCTACCTTTTATACAGTGAGGGGAAAAGTATTTGATCCCCTGCTGATTTTGTACATTTGCCCACTGACAAAGAAATGATCAGTCTATAATTTTAATGGTAGTTTTATTTGAACAGTGAGAGACAGAATAACAACAAAAAAATCCAGAAAAACACATGTCAAAAATGTTATAAATTGATTTGCATTTTAATGAGGGAAATAAGTATTTGACCCCCTCTCAATCAGAAAGATTTCTGGCTCTCAGGTGTCTTTTATACAGGTAATAAACTGAGATTAGGAGCACACTCTTTAAAGGGAGTGCTCCTAATCTCAGTATGTTACCTGTATAAAAGACACCTGTCCACAGAAGCAATCAATCAATCAGATTCCAAACTCTCCACCATGGCCAAGACCAAAGAGCTCTCCAAGGATGTCAGGTACAAGATTGTAGACCTACACAAGGCTGGAATGGGCTACAAGACCATTGCCAAGCAGCTTGGTGAGAAGGTGACAACAGTTGGTGTGATTATTCGCAAATGGAAGAAACACAAAAGAACTGTCAATCTCCCTCGGCCTGGGGCTCCATGCAAGATCTCACCTCGTGGAGTTGCAATGATCATGAGAACGGTGAGGAATCAGCCCAGAACTACACGGGAGGATCTTGTCAATGATCTCAAGGCAGCTGGGACTATCGTCACCAAGAAAACAATTGGTAACACACTACGCCGTGAAGGACTGAAATCCTGCAGCGCCTGCAAGGTCCCCCTGCTCAAGAAAGCACATATACATGCCTGTCTGAAGTTTGCCAATGAACATCTGAATGATTCAGACGAGAACTGGATGAAAGTGTTGTGGTCAGATGAGACCAAAATGGAGCTCTTTGGCATCAACTCAACTCGCCGTGTTTGGAGGGGGAGGAATGCTGCCTATGACCCCAAGAACACCATCCCCACCGTCAAACATGGAGGTGGAAACATTATGCTTTGGGGGTGTTTTTCTGCTAAGGGGACAGGACAACTTCACCGCATCAAAGGGATGATGGACGGGGCCATGTACCGTCAAATCTTGGGTGAGAACCTCCTTCCCTCAGCCAGGGCATTGAAAATGGGTCGTGGATGGGTATTCCAGCATGACAATGACCCAAAACACACGGCCAAGGCAACAAAGGAGTGGCTCAAGAAGAAGCACATTAAGGTCCTGGAGTGGCCTAGCCAGTCTCCAGACCTTAATCCCATAGAAAATCTGTGGAGGGAGCTGAAGGTTCGAGTGACAAACATCAGCCTCGAAACATTAATGACTTGGAGAAGATCTGCAAAGAGGAGTGGGACAAAATCCCTCCTGAGATGTGTGCAAACCTGGTGGCCAACTACAAGAAACGTCTGACCTCTGTGATTGCCAACAAGGGTTTTGCCACCAAGTACTACGTCATGTTTTGCAGAGGGGTCAAATACTTATTTCCCTCATTAAAATGCTAATCAATTTATAACATTTTTGACATGCGTTTTTCTGGATTATTTTGTTGTTATTCTGTCTCTCACTGTTCAAATAAACCTACCATTAAAATTATAGACTGATCATTTCTTTGTCAGTGGGCAAACTTACAAAATCAGCAGGGGATCAAATACTTTTTTCCCTCACTGTAGGTGCCCCTTCCAAACCACACCCCCCAACCTTTCCCAAACCCTGCCCACTCACCACTGCCTCCGCTCCATGATTGGCTGCTGCCAGCTTTGTCTTCCTGCTTTGATCTGCCAATCAAATCGCATGGCTGGGTTTGACCCGATAGTAGTGAACTGCATGACTCTGTGATGATGATGATGATGATGATGTCTGACGTAGTGATGAGAGACTGAAGAACAAAAAAACAAAACAAGCAAAACAACCAAAAAACAAACAGTGACAACAACAAAGAACTGACCCCCTCCTCCTCTTCATTTCATTGTCTCTCCTCCTCCCTGACCTGTATCTCTCCCTTACTGGTTGTTTTATGTTTTATGCCCCCCCCCCCCCTGTGTCGTCTCTCAATCCTCTCCTCCTCTTCCTCATCTTCCTCCTCCTCCTCCCTTTTCAAAGTCCTGCCCTGCCCCACAGTCATATCCACTCCCTCCTCCTCCTCCGTATCCTCCACCTCCTCCTCCACCACCACCCCCTTCTCCTGAGGAGGATCCGGAGACCCAGAGAGGTGTTCAGGCCTTGGGTCACCGAGCATCACAGCTTCCCTCCCCTCGCCCCTCTACTGCCATGGGGCTGAAAAGACAGTTTTACTCCCAGACTTGAAGCTGCCTCCAGCTACCTGGGTATCCTGCCTACTCCAGACCCTCTCATGTCCTGTCTATGTACCTGAAGAATACTAAGCACTTCCATCAGAACATTAAACCAAATTCTAAAAATAATAATATTCTTAACTTTCAATCTATTGAGTATAGGCATTTTTAATTGATAGGCCTACAGCACAATTTCTATGAATGAAGATTATCATCTTTAATGTTTCTAAAAGATCACAAAAATATTAACACAATTACAGTATAATACACTAGTCTGGTGATTTGCCAAGCAGTCTTACCTGATATTGCATGTAAAACACTCTTTAGATATCTTTTTCTATCTTCATGAACACATTACCAACAAATCCCAAATGTGAGCCTCACAAGTCCCAATGGACCTCAATGCATTTGATAAGCTCATCTCTTTAAGGCCGGCTCATTGACTGACTGACTATAAGAGGCAGTGAGGAGGAGGGCACACTGTGGTCTAGCCGACCCGCACCAAGCCAGTTTCTATGGTGGTTCTCCCCTAACGGTGTTCTGATCCAAGACGTTGCACTGCCAAACAAACGGTTTGCACTAGCTAGCATTTGACCTGCCAGAGAAGGCCTTTATCCAATCTAACCCCAACCGTGGAGGAGCAGAGCCCCATAAAAAACACTCCGTCCCCAAATATGCTGCTGCTGCTGCTGCCGATGCCCTGGAGGTTGGTCCGGCCTGATCTGACCACCCTGGACCCTAACTCTCACTGCCCAGAGCCGGAGACTCTGAGTCGGGCTGAAGCTCAGTGATGGGACCCACCACTCACTACTGTCAAAGTTCAGAGAGAATTTACAGAGAGAACTTTATTAAAAAAAACTGAAGGAGACTCTTTCTCCCCTCCACCCTCACCCTCAAGTAAAACATCACACATCACCACTTACCTACTCCTCCATCTCCCTCCTTCCCTCTGTCCTTTCCCCTCCTACCCCACTCCCTCCCTCCTCCTCCTCCTCCTCCTCCCTCCCCCTGTCTCTTCACCTCCCTACCCCTGTCCCTTCCCCTCCTCCTCCTCCCTACCCCTGTCTCTTCCCCTCCTTCACCTCCCTCCCCCTGTCCCTTCCCCTCCTCCTCCTCCCTACCCCTGTCCCTTCCCCTCCTCCTCCTCCCTCCCCCTCCCCCTTCCCCTCCTCCTCCTCCCTCCCCCTGTCCCTCCTCCTCCTCCCTTCCCCTCCTCCTCCTCCTCCCTTCCCCTGCCCCTTCCCCACCTCCTCCTCCCTTCCCCTGTCCCTTCCCCTCCTCCACCTCCACCTCCCTTCCCCTGTCCCTTCCCCTCCTCCTCCTCCACCTCCCTTCCCCTGTCCCTTCCCCTCCTCCTCCTCCACCTCCCTTCCCCTGTCCCTTCCCCTCCTCCTCCTCCACCTCCCTCCCCCTGTCCCTCCTCCTCCTCCTCCTCCTCCACCTCCCTCCCCCTGTCCCTCCTCCTCCTCCTCCTCCCTCCCCCTGTCCCTTACCCTCCTCCTCCACCTCCCTCCCTCTGTCCCTTCCCCTCCTCCTCCACCTCCCTTCCCCTGTCCCTTCCCCTCCTCCTCCTCCTCCTCCCTTCTGTCCCTTCCCCTCCTCCACCTCCCACCCCCTGTTCCTCCACCTTCCACCCCCTCCCCCTGTCCCTTCCCCTCCTCCTTCACCTCCCTCCCCCTGTCCCTTCCCCTCCTCCTCCACCTCCTCCTCCCTCCCCCTGTCCCTTCCCCTCCTTCACCTCCCTCCCCCTGTCCCTTCCCCTCCTCCACCTCCCTCCCCCTGTTCCTCCACCCCCTGTCCCTGTCCCTTCCCCTCCTCCTTCACCTCCCTCCCCCTGTCCCTTCCCCTCCTCCTCCACCTCCACCTCCCTCCCCCTGTCCCTTCCCCTCCTTCACCTCCCTCCCCCTGTCCCTTCCCCTCCTCCTCCACCTCCTCCTCCCTCCCCCTGTCCCTTCCCCTCCTTCACCTCCCTCCCCCTGTCCCTTCCCCTCCTCCACCTCCCTCCCCCTGTTCCTCCACCCCCTGTCCCTGTCCCTGTCCCTTCCCTTCCCCTCCTCCTCCACCTCCCTCCCCCTGTTCCTCCACCCCCTGTCCCTGTCCCTTCCCTTCCCCTCCTCCTCCACCTCCCTCCCCCTGTCCCTTCCCCTCCTCCTCCACCTCCCTCCCCCTGTCCCTTCCCCTCCTCCTCCACCTCCCTCCCCCTGTCCCTTCCCCTACTCCTCCACCTCCCTCCCCCTGTTCCTCCACCCCCTGTCCCTGTCCCTTCCCTTCCCCTCCTCCTCCACCTCCCTCCCCTTGTCCCCCAGTCTCTTCCCCTCTTCCCATCCTCCCCTACTTCCTGCCTGTCTGTTGGCCACTCCCCCACATGTCTGTTCATTGTTCTCTGTCTCTCTTGGTCTCCCGTTGCTGAACACAGCGAGGGAAGCGTCCTCTGTTTGCATACCAGGTAAGATTACTGAGACAGCAACAGCAGGCATCCTCGGCCCCCGGGGGACCACCGCTTATCAGACACCACTATCTACAGGAAGAGGAGGAGGAGGAGGAGGAGGAGGAAGATTATACTTCTGATGATTCTGAGGAGGAGGAGGCTCGGGGACGGGGGCACACTCTGAGGGTCTCTATCGACATGCCTGAGGAAGAGGAGGAGGAGGAGGAGGAGGAGGAGGAGGACAGGGCCAGGGGGCCCTCAGCCTGCCAGCTGTACCCAGCCATGCTCCAGCTCCAACCATCCAACATCTCCTTCTCCCTCCTGTCTGGACTGCTGGTCATGTTTCTCACCCTGTGTTGGTTGGTATTTATCTGACTGGCCGGTCCCGTGGAGAGAGAGAGTGAGTCTCCAACTGAAGTGAACCCCTCAGTGACTGGCCGGTCCCGTGGAGAGAGAGAGAGAGAGAGCCCTCTACTGAAGTGAACCACCTAGTCAAGTACCCCTGTTGAAGGACAGAGACAGAAGTCTCCAGCTTTACTCTCTGTTGGCTCCCCTCTGTCTTTTATTCTCTGCTCCTCTCTGTAACTTCATCTGACTCCGACACACACACAGACACACACACACATATAGACAGACACACACAGACACACACACACACACACACACACAGACACACACACACACACAGACAGACACACACACACACACAGACACACACACACATATAGACAGACACACACAGACACACACACACACACACACACACAGACAGACAGACAGACACACACACACACACAGACAGACACACACATATAGACAGACACACACAGACACACACACACACACAGACAGACACACACACACACAGACAGACACACACACACACACCGACAGACACACTTTTTTTCAGGAAGTACTTTTTTTCAGGAAGTGTTGAGAGCTGTATTTGGCTGAGCGCCCTTGCTACTAGAGACGTATATCCTGACTTCAAGGAGCTTCTATAACTTTTACTTACAATATTCCATGGTGAAAAGAAAAGCCATCCAGTGTTACTAACAAACTTTGTCTGCCACGCTGACTCTTCTCTGCTTGTGTTTAGCCTGTAGACGACTGTATATTTTCTCTCTTCGTCCACAGAATCTTTCCGTATCTTAAACTTCCACTTCAGTCGAGTTTTCACTTAGTCACGCATTGATGTCAATGGAAGACTAAGGGAAAATGTGATTTAATTAGTCCCTCAGAGTTTCAATCAATCAGTGTAGTGCAGTAAACTCCAGCACAGTGATCTGCTGGATGGCAAAAGAGGATGTAAATCTATGGCCAGCCGTTTGACTAGCAACATCTCTACAACAGCCTGAGAGATCTGGATTGCTGATCTTAGATCAGGTCCCTGCTCTTATTCAGTATGATTTAACAATGCAAAACTGATCCTAGATCAATACTCCTACTCTGACTGGTCATGCTACAGCGGAGAGCTACTGTCTGTCTGCCTTAGAGCTGCATCGGCTCTAGTCTATGTTGATATTTTTCTAGGCATGAGCAGGAAGGACAGACAGGACAGACAGGACAGACAGGATAGACAGGACAGACAGGACAGACAGGATAGACAGGACAGACAGGATAGACAGGACAGGATAGACAGGACAGACAGGACAGACAGGACAGACAGGATAGACAGGACAGACAGGACAGGATAGACAGGACAGACAGGACAGACAGGATAGACAGGACAGACAGGATAGACAGGACAGGATAGACAGGACAGACAGGACAGACAGGACAGACAGGATAGACAGGACAGACAGGACAGACAGGATAGACAGGACAGACAGGACAGACAGGATAGACAGGACAGACAGGATAGACAGGACAGACAGGACAGACAGGATAGACAGGACAGACAGGATAGACAGGACAGACAGGACAGACAGGACAGACAGGACAGACAGGATAGACAGGACAGACAGGACAGACAGGATAGACAGGATAGACAGGACAGACAGGACAGACAGGACAGACAGGATAGACAGGACAGACAGGACAGACAGGATAGACAGGACAGACAGGATAGACAGGACAGACAGGACAGACAGGATAGACAGGATAGACAGGACAGACAGGACAGACAGGATAGACAGGACAGACAGGACACTCAGGTTGTATTTAAGAGAGGAACCCATGAGTTATTACTATTATCACCGTAGGTCGCTCATGTTGTAACTGAAATGGCCTTTAAACCCATGTTGCTGTTGTTGCGCTCCTAAAGGCATGGGCTGCATTCCAAATAGCCTCCTGTTCTCTACACAGTGCACTACTTTTAAAAAAGTAGTGGGGATAATAGGGAATAGGGTGCCATTTGGGACGCATAGGTGGTGTACCTGGTGTACTTGTTTACCTGACTGACATCACTACCGGTAACCAAAAAAGAAAAAGGAACACTGGTTACTAAGCGTTCCACTGCTGTTGATGGTGACCTGCCACTTCCTCCCCTGCTTGCTTCAAATCAAACCTGCGTGTCCTGACAATCACTGCCCTCTGCCTGCCCCTCTTACCACAGAGAGAGAGAGAAACAGAGATGGAAAGACAGAAAGACAGAGGTTGCAAGAGAGATTGAGAAAGTGTCTTCTGTCCAGAGAAAGATTTTGCTTTATTTTTCAGACTGATTTTAAAGTAAGATAATATGTATTAACGATATGTATCAACCACTTGCTGATTATTCATCCAACCAGTGAGTTTGGGATTGAAGATACTGTATGTGTCAACGCTTGACTAGTTTAGAGACTTTTGGAATGTCTTCCTATATGAAATATCACCACTCATAGATGGAGTCTAAAGCCATTGAAATGCTATTTGAGATGTGTACTCTCCAACGGTCTTTCTTGATCACGGCTAGAGCACAGTTGCACTGATCAGTACGTTGCCATTAGAAATACTCTGGGAAAGTATTGTTTACCAATGGAGTGTATTTAATAACTATGTGCATGTGAGTACGTGTGCTATACCTGTATTAGTGAGTTTTTTGTGTGTAAATAAATGTGTGTATGACTATTAAAACACATTACACATTATTATAGGAACTTGGATCACCAGAAAGATGGATGTTTTAGTATGTTCATTTGTGAAACTGCCCCGTGGGAAAGCGATTGTTACTATATTGATCTAATATGTTTTTTTTTTTTTTTATCATTCACTATTACATTTTTCTTAATATCGTAATGTTTAGTCAGAGTCTATGAGGATTTACTTAAACCATAATTAAAGGTGAAAGTTATTTGGCGACTGTAAAATAAATCTATTTAGGCATGCTTACTTTGGGTATCTATCTGTACTGTATCTGTAAGTCATTTAGATGTGCTTACAAAGGGGATATATTACTGCTGTTCTTCTATGTCATTCTGTGGTGCTCAGAAGTGAAGGAAGTATTCATTTTGAATGTATGGTGGGTGTCTTGTCTGTT
>NC_139990.1:378919-538919 GCF_964263955.1 Coregonus lavaretus
CCACATCAGCCTGTGTGTGTGTGTGTGTGTGTGTGTGTGTGTGTGTGTGTGTGTGTGTGTGTGTGTGTGTGTGTGTGTGTGTGTGTGTGTGTGTGTGTGTGTGTTTGTGTGTGTGTGTGTGTGTGTGGGTCTTGTCCTCTAGGGAACCAGACATGTCTTAATCACATAGCCCCTCACACCCCAACTGCATGCAAAAAACACTGACCATTTCATTCCACTAAATCAAACAGAGAGAGACAGTGCTGAGACTAACTTGTCTGTCCTCCATTCCCTCGCCTCAGTTGGACGGAGAAAAGGGTGACCCCTCCTCGTAAACACTAGTGCTGCGTCCCAAATGGCACCCTATTCCTTATACAGAACACTACTTTTGCACTACATAGGGAATAGGGTGCCATTTGGGGACCAACACAAGATGCACTCTGAGAAGGAGGCAGTGAGAGAATCAACAGGACGGTAGACAGGAGGGAGGGAAGGGGTTTCCTCACCGCTGATTCCCACTGGTGGATTACCTCGGGCTGCGTCTCAAATAGCCCTAATATTCCCTATACCAGGGCTCTCCAACCCTGTTCCTGCCGCGATACCCTAGAGATACCCTCCTGTAGTGAAAACCTGCTGGACGGTAGCTCTCCAGGAACAGGGTTGGAGAGCCCTATGCCCTTTATAGAACATTGGTTTTGACTAGAGCCCTATGAGTGCTGGTCAAAAGTAGTGCACTATATAGGGAATAGGGTGTAATTTGGGACACAACCTTGGTAATAACCAGGAGAAGGACAGCAAACTGGCAACATAGAACTTGAAGGGTACCTACATAAGGGATCTATTACGCATTGATAAGCCCTACATAACACATTCACAAGCGCTACATAATACTTAATCAATGCTTATGTACTGTTTATGAATGTGTAATGAAGTCCTTATGTAGGTAACCTTCAAATAAAGTGTTACCAACCTATCTTTAACTATCTCTTTATCTGACACACAGCCAATTGAACCATTATTCTGCATAAATACAGTGAGGGAATAAAGTATTTGATCCCCTGCTGATTTTGTACGTTTGCCCACTGACAAAGAAATGATCAGTCTATAATTTTAATGGTAGGTTTATTTGAACAGTAAGAGACAGAATAACAACAAAAAAATCCAGAAAAACGCATGTCAAAAATGTTATAAATTGATTTGCATTTTAATGAGGGAAATAAGTATTTGACCCCCTCTCAATCAGAAAGATTTCTGGCTCCCAGGTGTCTTTTATACAGGGAACGAGCTGAGATTAGGAGCACACTCTCCACCATGGCCAAGACCAAAGAGCTCTCCAAGGATGTTAGGGACAAGATTGTAGACCTACACAAGGCTGGAATGGGCTACAAGACCATCGCCAAGCAGCTTGGTGAGAAGGTGACAACAGTTGGTGCGATTATTCGCAAATGGAAGAAACACAAAATAACTGTAAATCTCCCTCGGCCTTGGGATCCATGCAAGATCTCACCTCGTGGAGCTGCAATGATCATGAGAACGGTGAGGAATCAGCCCAGAACTACACAGGAGGATCTTGTCAATGATCTCAAGGCAGCGGGGACCATAGTCACCAAGAAAACAATTGGTAACACACTACGCCGTGAAGGACTGAAATCCTGCAGCGCCTGCAAGGAAGCACATATACATGCCCGTCTGAAGTTTGCCAATGAACATCTGAATGATTCAGAGGAGAACTGGGTGAAAGTGTTGTGGTCAGATGAGACCAAAATGGAGCTCTTTGGCATCAACTCAACTCGCCGTGTTTGGAGGAGGAGGAATGCTGCCTATGACCCCAAGAACACCATCCCCACCGTCAAACACGGAGGTGGAAACATTATGCTTTGAGGGTGTTTTTCTGCTAAGAGTACAGGACAACTTCACCGCATCAAAGGGTCGATGGACGGGGCCATGTACCGTCAAATCTTGGGTGAGAACCTGCTTCCCTCAGCCAGGGCATTGAAAATTGGTCGTGGATGGGTATTCCAGCATGACAATGACCCAAAACACACGGCCAAGGCAACAAAGGAGTGGCTCAAGAATAAGCACATTAAGGTCCTGGAGTGGCCTAGCCAGTCTCCAGGCCTTAATCTCATAGAAAATCTGTGGAGGGAGCTGAAGGTTCGAGTTGCCAAACGTCAGCCTCGAAACCTTAATGACTTGGAGAAGATCTGCAAAGAGGAGTGGAACAAAATCCCTCCTGAGATGTGTGCAAACCTGGTGGCCAACTACAAGAAACGTCTGACCTCTGTGATTGCCAACTAGGGTTTTTCCACCAAGTACTAAGTCATGTTTTGCAGAGGGGTCAAATACTTATTTCCCTCATTAAAATGCAAATACATTTATAACATTTTTGACATGCGTTTTTCTGGATTTTTTTGTTGTTATTCTGTCTCTCACTGTTCAAATAAACCTACCATTAAAATTATAGACTGATCATGTCTTTGTCAGTGGGCAAACATACAAAATCAACAGGGGATCAAATACTTTTTTCCCTCACTGTATGTAGGTGTACAGTTGTGGTCAAACGTTTTGAGAATGACACAAGTATTAGTCTTCACAAAGTTTGCTGCTTCAGTGTTTTTAGATATTTTTTGTCAGATGGTACTATGGTATACTGAAGTATAATTACAAGCATTCCATAAGTGTCAAAGGCTTTTATTGACAATTACATTAAGTTTATGCAAAGAGTCAATATTTGCAGTGTTGACCCTTATTTTTCAAGACCTCTGCAATCCGCCCTGGCATGCTGTCAACTAACTTCTGGGCCACATCCTGACTGATGGCAGCCCATTCTTGCATAATCAATGCTTGGAGTTTGTCAGAATTTGTGGGTTTTTGTTTGTCCACCCGCCTCTTGAGGATTGACCACAAGTTCTCAATGGGATTAAGGTCTGGGGAGTTTCCTGGCCATGGACCCAAAATGTCGATGTTTTGTTCCCCGAGCCACTTAGTTATCACTTTTGCCTTATGGCAAGGTGCTCCATCATGCTGGAAAAGGTATTGTTCGTCACCAAACTGTTCTTGGATGGTTGGGAAAAGTTGCTCTCGGAGGATGTGTTGGTACCATTCTTTATTCATGGCTGTATTCTTAGGCAAAATTGTGAGTGAGCCCACTCCCTTGTTAACGAGAGAATCATTGACATGATGTCAGCTGGTCCTTCTGTGGCAGGGCTGAAATGCAGTGGAAATGTTTTTTGGGGATTAAATTCATTTTCATGGCAAAGAGGGACTTTGCAATTAATTGCAATTCATCTGATCACTCTTCATAACATTCTGGAGTATATGCAAATTGCCATCATAAAAACTGAGGCAGAAGACTTTGGGTAAATTAATATTTGTGTAATTCTCAAAACTTTTGACCACTACTGTAGATTACACATGACATCTCTATCAGCATGCGCTTGTTTTGGTCTCTGGGACATATGTTTTATTTTACTAGCTGTTATCAGTAGCACATCTGGGGCTCGCCGGATTCGAGTAGTTTGGTTTTTAAATAGATTACACAGTGAAGACAGTCCCTCATTAGAATGGGTTTCTACCTCCCACATTCGGATGTGCTTGCTGTGTCCTGGAAACAAGTAATGCTTTGGCAACGAAAGACAAATTGATTCCTGCACATTGCTGCCAAGTGCCAAGCCTAACTGCCACCCAGTAAACAAATTGGCAAATTGCTCCAACTCATCTTTGACAGTGTGGAGTATTGTTCCCCTCTTAAAACAGAATGTCTGCCAAACTGATCCAATTCATCTACAGTCCTCCAACACTTGTGTTTATATATCCACACCATGGAAAGTCCGAGAAACAGGATTTCTAAAGGTTTGTATCTTTAGATTGGAAGCTGCTCGACACTGTACTGTGTATCCCAAGTGAGAGGAATTCAGAGTGACACATAGAAAGGTTTCTGTTATAACCTCCTTCAGGAGTCAGTGAAAATAGAGCACAATTATGATCCAACCGAAAAAGCTCCTACTCCCGGTAGTCGATATATCATGAGGATCTTTCTTTATAAGCTGGTTTTTAAAAACAGAGGGCCCTGATATGGGGCCATATTGAGATATGGGGCCTTTACTGGCTCTCACTGGAAAGGCCCTGAACCGAAACTCTTATCCCACAGAGAACACTGCTGCTCCAACTGGTCTAGCAGTCTGTCCACCGAGTCCTCCTTATTGTCCAGCTTCAGGTACCTGCGGGCACAGCCCAGGTCTAACCGGGGCCAGCTGCGGTGCCTCTGCTCCTCTACGGGAGTGAGCTCCGGGGGCTCCACAACTCCACCTCCACACCCAACCATGTTCACACACACCTCCACATGAGCTTGGGCTGCACTATCTGTGGGTCCCCCGGGCCGCATGACCCCTTCCTGTAGACTTATTACAGTCTGGGGCCTGTGAGGGCCGGGGTTAGTCCTGTAGCTAAGACTGTGGGAGCGCCTGGGCAGCATGGCTGTGACCTCCGACCTCTCCCAGTCATCCCCTCCCAGAGTGGACATGGAGCTGGCTGACACCAGGCAGTTGTTGAGTTTAAAGAGGTGAGCGGGCTGGGAGTCTGGGCTGGAGCCCCCTACCCCTGGCTCACCACCACCACCCCACCGCGTGTTGAAGTCCGTCTTGCTGGAGTTGCAGGAGTTGGAGTGGGAGGAGTGGAGGGAAGGGGTGGAGGCTGACTCCTGGTGGTGTAGAGCCTCTGTCTGTAAGGTGGCCTGCTGGTACGTACAGTCAGCTGCCCTGTCCTCCTCCCTGCTGTCTCTGGTCGTCTGCAGCAGGGGCTCTGAGCTGGCCAGCTGCTGCAGATAGAGGATGTTAAGGTGGGCGGCGGGCAGACTGCTCACCCACTGGTAGTGTCTGGCCATGGAGTTGGCTGCTGCCATGTCTGAGAGGTCGGCCGAGGGCACGGCCGCCGACACCGAGCAGATGACGCTCCGCATCTGGGCCAGCAGCATCTGGGTCTCCCTGTCGCGGTTCTCGTACAGCACCGTGTTGGCACAGATGAGGATGAACAGCCCCACGCCCATGATGACCGGTCCCAGGAGCTTCATCCTCTCACTGTGGATCAGACTGGCCGTGGTCAGGAGTCTCCAACCGGATGACTGGGGCTCAGAGACACCCCCACCTCCACCTCCTGCTGCCCCGTCCACAGAACCAGAGCCTTGTTGTCCAAGTCCAAGGAGCTGTGATGATCGGTGGGTCCGGTAGGGCCAGTACCCAGCCACTGCCAGGGCCGTGCCCACCACCACCACAATGACCCCCAGCACCAGGAAGGCTCCTGGCATGGAGCGGATCCGCAGCTTGCCTTGGATAAGGCCCTCCTTCTTCTTCCGGCCCCGCAGGCTGAAACCAGACATCCGTTGGTGTGGGGAGGGAGAGCTTGGCGTTGGGCCCCCTGGGGCCCCGGCCTTCTGGGTCTTCATGGTGCGGCTCGGTTCAGCGGCCTATCGGAACACTGTGGAAGGAGAGCAGGTTAATAGAAGAAGAGACTGCTGAAGTGGCTTCTACTTCCTGTATAGTCTTTCTACTGTGGTAGATATTGTTCACCTCGCTCCCCGTCTTTCTGCTATGTTTTGTTTCTCTTTTTAATGTAAAGTGTGTTGTGACTCCTGTTAAATGCACTTTAAATAAACTTGGGACTTGACACTGCCGAAGCTGCACTGTATCCTGTAAACTATGAACTCCTTAGCCTTGTAGAGGATCATTATCATCTGTTCTGTTCTCACTTTCATACTGTGGATCCTTTGTTGCTCTATTGTTCTACTGTAAAAATAGCTTCTCAGGCTTTTGATGTGCGACATAACCAACTGTTTCCCTGTTGAAATACTTTGTTAAAAATGTTAAAAATGTTTTTATTTAAGAGAGAGATAATAAAGGTATTTCGTTAATGTTTTTATTTCTTTGGAGATAAAACTATTTTTTTTTTTACCACGTTTTGCATACAGTAACTGCACTTTTTTTTTCTATTTTAATCTTCACAGAAAATCATTAAAGTTAGATAACTATTTTTAACGAACCATTCCAAACCTTTCAGGTCGTTGGCGAGCTTGTAAATTCCAAAAGCTACAAACAAAACCTGGGGAAACACTCTCTCACGTGGCGTTCTACTTGAGTGCCCACATGACCACAAACAAGGTGAAACAGCTTCAAACGCTTTACCTGCAATTAAGCTGCTAGGCAACAACCTTTAAAAACCTTGTGTCTCTAGTACCAAGCTGATGACGTAACACTCAAAACACATGAAAGTCAAGTAAATCTTTAAAAACTTTGATTGTCCCGTTCATTGAAGTAAAAATCTTCTGCATCCCAAATGGCACCCTATTCCCTACAGAGTGCACTTCTTTTGGCCAGAGCCCTGTATAGCGAATAGAGAGCAATAGTAATGGTGTCTTTTTGTAGGCACTAACTCCTCCATGGTTCATTGGACAAAGCCTATGGGGAAATTAATGGAGTTTTTGTAGGGTTTTTGGATAAACACCTAAAATAAAGTCTGTGGTAAACACAGGCTTAGGAGATCTTATACGTTTCGTTCTATGAGATCGTCTTCATCAGCTAACGTCACCATTTTGTGAATTTTGAAGCATTTTTGTCATAAAAAAAAAAAGCACATAAAGCAGATAAAGGCTTCATAATTCATAAAGGTAATGTTAACTGACTGATATTACCTCAGAACAAAAACGTTTAAGATCTCCTAAGCCTGTGTTAACCTCAGACCTTATTTTCGATGTTTATCCCAAAACCCTATTCTTTCCTCGTTCATTGTCCCCATAGGAATGGCTAAACAAACAATTTTTTAGGACTACAAGCAGACTATAGGGTGCCATTTGGACGCAGCCTCGTTCTGGTCAGATAACACCAAGAAAAACAGCAACGCTGTACTTAAATGGTGGAACTGGCACATGATGAAGGCATGTCTTATCCACTGTTTGGTAAATATTCATACACAGAGACAGATGGGGGCCACAGGCCACATCCTTTGGCTTGAGTTTATCAAAGCCCCTTTAGATATGGTTTAGAATGAACGATGAAACACGGCCCAGCTTCATGGGCTCCGTACTGGTCTCCCAAAGGACTTCTTTATTCATAAACTGTAAATGAAATGGCAGCGTCTGGTAGCAGCAGTTGTGGTGTTTGTGTAGCATGAACGTATACAGTTGAAGTCAGAAGTTTACATACACCTTAGCCAAATGCATTTAAACTTAGTTTTTCACAATTACTGACATTTAATCCTAGTAATAATTCCCTGTCTTAGGTCAGTTAGGATCACCACTTTATTTTAAGAATGTGAAATGTCAGAATAATAGTAGAGAGAATGATTTATTTCAGCTTTTATTTATTTCATCACATTCCCAGTGGGTCAGAAGTTTACATACACTCAATTAGTATTTGGTAGCATTGCCTTTAAATTGTTAAAATTGGGTCAAACGTTTAGGGTAGCCTTCCACAAGCTTCCCACAATAAGTTGGGTGAATTTTGGCCCATTCCTCCTGACAGAGCTGGTGTAACTGATTCAGGTTTGTAGGCCTCCTTGCTCGCACACACTTTTTCAGTTCTGCCCACACATTTTCTATAGGATTGAGGTCAGGGCTTTGTGATGGCCACTCCAATACCTTGACTTTGTTGTCCTTAAGCCATTTTGCCACAACTAAGGAAGTATGCTTGGGGTCATTGTTCATTTGGAAGACCCATTTGTGAACAAGCTTTAACTTCCTGACTGATGTCTTGAGATGTTGCTTCAATATATCCACATAATTTTCCTTCCTCATGATGCCATCTATTTTGTGAAGTGCACCAGACCCTCCTGCAGCAAAGCACCCCCACAGCATGATGCTGCCACCCCCGTGCTTCACGGTTGGGATGGTGTTCTTCGGCTTGCAAGCAACCCCGATGGTCATTATGGCCAAACAGTTCTATTTTTGTTTCATCAGACCAGAGGACATTTTTCCAAAAAGTACGATATTTGTCCCCATGTGCAGTTGCAAACCATAGTTTGGCTTTTTTATGGCGGTTTTGGAGCAGTGGCTTCTTCCTTGCTGAGCGGCCTTTCAGGTTATGTCGATTTAGGACTCGTTTTACTGTGGATATAGATACTTTTGTACCTGTTTCTTCCAGCATCTTCACAAGGTCCTTTGCTGTTGTTCTGGGATTGATTTGCACTTTTCGCACCAAAGTACGTTCATCTCTAGGAGACAGAACGCGTCTCCTTCTTGAGCGGTATGACAGCTGCGTGGTCTTATGGTGTTTATACTTGCGTACTATTGTTTGTACAGATGAACGTGGTACCTTCAGCCGTTTGGAAATTGCTCCCAAAGATGAACCAGACTTGTGGAGGTCTACCATTTTTTTTCTGAGGTCTTGGTTGACTTCTTTTGATTTTCCCATGATGTCAAGCAAAGAGGCACTGAGTTTGAAGGTAGGCCTTGAAATACATCCACAGGTACACCTCCAATTGACTAAAATGATGTCAATTAGCCTATCAGAAGCTTCTAAAGCCATAACATAATTTTCTGGAATTTTCCAAGCTGTTTAAATGCACGGTCAACTTAGTGTATGTAAACTTCTGACCCACTGGAATTGTGATACAGTGAATTATAAGTGAAATAATCTGTCTGTAAACAATTGTTGGAAAAATTACTTGTGTCATGCACAAAGTAGATGTCCTAACCGACTTGCCAAAACTATAGTTTGTTAACATGAAATTTGTGGAGTGGTTGAAAAAGTAGTTTTATTGACTCCAACCTAAGTGTATGTAAACTTCCGACTTCGACTGTATGTGTGTGTGTGTGTGTGTTTGTCTGTGTATGTCCAGTTCAAGTGTTCAGCAGTCTGATGGGTTGTAGATAGAAACTGTCTCTGAGCCTGTTGGTATCAGACCTCTGACAGTAAGGGAGAGAACAGCTCATGGCTTGGATGTGCGGGGTCCTTGATGATGCTGCTGGCCTTCCTCAGGCACTGTTTCTAGTAGATATCCTGGATGGGTGGGAGCACAGCCCCAGTGATGTCCTGGATGGGTGGGAACACCGGTCCCGGTGATGTCCTGGATGGGTGGGAGCACCGGTCCCGGTGATGTACTGGGCCGTCTTCACCACCCACTGGAGGGCCTTGCAGTCGTGGAAGGAGCAATTCCCATACCAGGCCATGATTCAACCTGTCAGGATGCTCTCGATGGTGCAGTGGTAGTATTTGTAGAGGACCCGGGGCGGCATGCCGAATTTCTTCAGCCGCCTTAGGAAGTAGAGACGCTGTTGCGACCTGTTGACAAGAGTGGTGGTGTTGGTGGTCCATGACAAGTCCTCAGTGAAGTGGACGCCGAGGAACTTAAAACTCGTGACTCTCTCTACTGCAGTCCCGTTGAAAATGGATCGGGGCATGTTCCCTCCTCTGCTTCCTGAAGTCAACAATCAACTCCTTTGTTTTGCTGAAGTTGAGGGAGAGATTTTTGTCATGACACCACAATGCCAGTTCACTTACCTCCTCCCTATAGGCTGACTCATTGTTGTTGGTTATCAGGTCTACAATGTGGCGTCATCAGCAAACTTGATGATGGAGTTGGTGTCGTACAAAGCCACGCAGTCGTGGGTGAACAGGGACTACAGCAGAGGACTGAGGACACACCCCTGGGGGGCCCCTGAGTTAAGAGTCAGTGTGGAGGAGGTGTTGTTTCCCCATCCTCACAGCAAATGGTCTGCCCGTCAGGAAGTCCAGGATCCAGTTGCAGAGGGTGGTGTCCAGACCCAGGGCTCTGAGCTTGGTGTTGAGCTTGAAGGGAACAATAGTGTTGGAACGCTGAACTGTAGTCAATGAAGAGCATTCTCACATACAGAAATCTTGCTTGTTTGTAGGTGACCAAATACTTATTTTCCACCATAATTTGCAAATAAATTCATTAAAAATCCTACAATGTGATTTTCTGGATTTTTTTTTCTCATTTTGTCTGTCATAGTTGACGTGTACCTATGATGAAAATTACAGGCCTCTCTCATCTTTTTAAGTGGGAGAACTTGCACAATTGGTGGCTGACTAAATACTTGTTTTCCCCACTGTAGGTGTTCCTCTTGTCCAGATGTGCTAGGGCCGTGTGAATAGAGATGGAAATGGCATCATCTGTGGATCTGTTGGTGAGGAAGGCACATTGGAATGGGTCCAGTGTGCCTGGCATGCTGACCTTGATGTGGTCCGTGACCAGACTCTCGAAGCACTTCATGATGACTGAGGTGAGCGTGACGAGGCAATAGTCATTTGGGCGTGTCATCTTGTTTTTCTTGGGCACTGGAACAATGGTAGTCTCCTTAAAGCAGGTGGGGACTACAGTCTGGGACAGATTGAAGATGTCCGAGAAGATGCCCGCCAGCTGGTCAGCACACACTCTGAGGACGCAGCCAGGGAAGCCATTTGGCCGGCGGCTTTGTGAGTATTCACTCTTTTGAGAGTTTTCCTCACGTCAGCCTCGGAGAGCGAAAACACCTGGACATCCGGAGTAGCGAGAGTCTTTGTTGAGGGCTCGGTATTGTCTGCCTGGAAGCGAGCATAGAATGTGTTAAGCTGGTCTGGGAGGGAGGCTTCGGTGGGCAGCGCACAGCTGGATTTGCCTTTGTGGTCTGTACTCCAAAGAAAGAGAGGAAATTAAGGTGACTTTTTGCACTGCTTTTAAAGTGTCTCATTGTCTGAACTACATAACCCCCAACCTCAGTCATCACTGATTTGAAGAGAGAGTCAGTGGAATGCTCGCGAGTGGAATCTGGAATTTGGAATGTAAATGTATTCAACTAAACATTTGAACGCCTGGCCACAACGCCCCTGGCCACCATGCTTCTGGTCACCATGCCCCTGGCCATCATTTCCCTGGCCACCATGCTCCTGGCCACCATGCCACTGGCCATCATTCCCTGGCTGCCATGCTCCTGGCCGCCATTCCCCTGGCTGCCATGCTCCTGGCCACCATTCCCCTGGCCACCATGCCACTGACCACCATTCCCCTGGCCACCATGCCCCTGGCCATCATTCCGCTGGCCACCATTCCCCTGGCCACCATTCCCCTGGCCACCATGCCACTGACCACCATTCCCCTGGCCACCATTCCCCTGGCCACCATGCCCCTGGCCACCATTCCCCTGGCCACCATGCCACTGACCACCATTCCCCTGGCCACCATTCCCCTGGCCACCATGCCACTGACCACCATTCCCCTGGCCACCATTCCCCTGGCCACCATTCCCCTGGCCACCATGCCACTGACCACCATTCCCCTGGCCACAATGCCACTGGCCACCATGCCCCTGGCCACCATGCCACTGGCCACCATGCCCCTCTGATGTATTCTCTGGGTTTGAAGAACTTTGAGAAGAGAAAAACTAACAAACCGTCCCCCAGAACTGTGCAGCCGTTTTCATTGACCTGGCCAAGGCTTTCGACTCTGTCAACCACCGCATTCTTATTGGCAGACTAAATAGCCTTGGTTTCTCAAATGACTGCCTCGCCTGGTTCACCAACTACTTCTCAGATAGAGTTCAATGTGTCAAATCGGAGGGCCTGTTGTCTGGACCTATGGCAGTCTCTATGGGGGTGCCACATGGTTCAATTCTTGGGCCGACTCTTTTCTCTGTGTGTATCAATGACGTCGCTCTTGCTGCTGGTGACTCTCAGATCCACCTCTACGCAGACGACACCATATTGTATACATCTGGCCCTTCATTGGACACTGTGTTAACAAACCTCCAAACGAGCTTCAATTCCATACAACACTCCTTCAGTAGCCTCCAACTGCTCTTAAACACTAGTAAAACTAAATGCATGCTCTTCAACCGAACGCTGCTTGCACCCGCCCACCCGACTAGAATCACTACTCTAGACGGGTCTGACCTAGAGTATGTGGACAACTACAAATATCTAGGTGTCTGGTTAGACTGTAAACTCTCCTTCCAGACTCACATTAAGAATCTCCAATCCAAAGTTAAATCTAGAATCGGTTTCCTATTTCGCAACAAAGCCTCCTTCACTCATGCTGCCAAACATGCCCTCGTAAAACTGACTATCCTACCGATCCTTGACTTCGGCGATGTCATTTACAAAATAGCCTCCAACACTCTACTCAGCAAATTGGATGTTGTCTATCACAGTGCCATCCGTTTTGTCTCCAAAGCCCCATATAATACCCACCACTGTGACCTGTACGCTCTTGTTGGCTGGTCCTCACTACATATTCGTCGCCAAACCCACTGGCTCCAGGCCATCTATAAATCACTGCTAGGCAAATCCCCGCCTTATCTTAGCTCATTGGTCACCATAGCAACACCCACCCGTAGTCTGCGCTCCAGCGGGTATATCTCACTGGTCATCCCCAAAGCCAACACCTCCTTTGGCCGCAATTCCTTCCAGTTCTCTGCTGCCAATGACTGGAACAAATTGCAAAAATCTCTGAAGCTGGAGACACTTATCTCCCTCACTAACTTTAAGCATCAGTTGTCAGAGCACCTTACCGATCACTGCACCTGTACACAGCCCATCTGAAATTAGCCCGCCCAACTACCTCATCCCTATATTGTTATTTATTTTGCTCATTTGTACCCCAGTATCTCTATTTGCACATCATCTCTTGCACATCATTCCAGTGTTATTACTAAATTGTAATTATTTTGCACTATAGCCTATTTTATTGCCTTACCTCCATAACTTGCTAAATTTGCACACTGTATATTATATGTATTTCTGTTGTATTTTTGACTTTGTTTTGTTTTACCCCATATGTAACTCTGTGTTGTTGTTTTTATCGCACTGCTTTGCTTTATCTTGGCCAGGTCGCAGTTGTAAATGAGAACTTGTTCTCAACTGGTTTACCTGGTTAAATAAAGGTGAAATAAAAAATAAAATAAAAAGAAGAGGAACGACTAGATGTGTCCAATTCAACTGGTCTGAAATAACAAACTGTACTCTGGCAGGAGTCTCAGAGCCAGGGTCCTCTCTACTCTCAGCCAGGGTCCTCTCTACTCTCAGCCAGGGTCCTCTCTACTCTCAGCCAGGGTCCTCTCTACTCTCAGAGCCAGGGTCCTCTCTACTCTCAGAGCCAGGGTCCTCTCTACTCTCAGAGCCAGGGTCCTCTCTCCTCTCAGAGCCAGGGTCCTCTCTACTCTCAGAGCCAGGGTCCTCTCTACTCTCAGAGCCAGGGTACTCTCTACTCTCAGAGCCAGGGTCCTCTCTACTCTCAGAGCCAGGGTCCTCTCTACTCTCAGAGCCAGGGTCCTCTCTCCTCTCAGAGCCAGGGTCCTCTCTCCTCTCAGAGCCAGGGTCCTCTCTACTCTCAGAGCCAGGGTCCTCTCTACTCTCAGAGCCAGGGTCCTCTCTACTCTCAGAGCCAGGGTCCTCTCTACTCTCAGAGCCAGGGTCCTCTCTACTCTCAGAGCCAGGGTACTCTCTACTCTCAGAGCCAGGGTCCTCTCTACTCTCAGAGCCAGGGTACTCTCTACTCTCAGAGCCAGGGTCCTCTCTACTCTCAGAGCCAGGGTACTCTCTACTCTCAGAGCCAGGGTACTCTCTACTCTCAGAGCCAGGGTCCTCTCTACTCTCAGAGCCAGGGTACTCTCTACTCTCAGAGCCAGGGTACTCTCTACTCTCAGAGCCAGGGTACTCTCTACTGTGGCATGTAATTTACAACACAACTTTGGATCCCGTCCTGATTTGGTTTGGCTTATTTGACCTCAATGGAGATGCAGGGCTGGTTTAGACAGCCACTGTGTCCCAAATGGCACCTCATTCCCTATGCTCTGGTCAAAAGTAGTGCACTATAAAGTGAATAGGGTACCATTTGGGACACAAGAGAGCAATTCAGTTCAGTCAAAGAGATGTTGATCAATTAAGGCCCTGTACACACTCGGGTTGTACAACTGATGCATTTGACACAATGGTTATGATACAACAGAGACTTTGCATGAACCAAGATGTCTACACAATCATTGTTTCCACAATGTTTGTGTAGGGCCTAATCATTTTTTTGCAGAAAAACTCACAAGCATTGTGTCAAATGGGTTGTACTTGTGTCCAGACCAGAGGGATGTAGGTTTGAATGCCTTCTGAGTGATCTGGATAGTTAAAGTTGCACTATGCAGAAATCGCTCCGCCATTTCCTGGTTGCAAAAATTCAAATAGTTCGCCTAATTCCAGTTGATGTGACAAAACAAGCAATATTGTAAATAATCATTGTTCCATCTAAACCACTGTGAAATATTTTTTCCATACCAAAAATATTGTATTTTAGCTGTTTGAAGCTGGTGTACAAAACCGAAAGTAAAAGACGCAAGAGCTAAACTTAAGAACGGGAAGCATAGAATTTATTTTCTTTTTGTACCTTTATTTAACTAGGCAAGTCAGTTAAGAACAAATTCTTATTTATAATGACGGCCTACCCCGGCCAAACCCAGACGACGCTGGGCCAATTGTGCGCCGCCCTATGGGGACTCCCAATCACTGCCGGATTGTGATACGGGGTCTGTAGTGACGCCTCTAGCGCTGAGATGCAGTGCCTTAGACCGCTGCGTCACTCGGGAGCCCAATTTCTCGGGAGAAATAGAGCACATAGAATAGCTGTACCACTTCTTAGACTTGCTTTCAATGAGAATGACAGATCTATAACTAACATTTCTATGTGCATTTGGTCTGGTCGCCCACAAGGTTACTTATTGCAGCTTTAAAAGCTGCTGATACTGAATTACCTCAGCTATCGGCCGAATGAAAGCATTACAGCATGTACTGCTGATAAATTGATCTGAGAATAGTTGCCTGGCTGCCAGGACCAAGAACATTCCCTCTAGATGGCTGGCTGCCTGGAGCAAGAACATTCCCTCTAGATGGCTGGCTGCCAGGACCAAGAACATTCCCTCTAGTTGGCTGGCTGCCAGGAGCAAGAACATTCCCTCTAGATGCCTGGCTGCCAGGAGCAAGAACATTCCCTCTAGATGCCTGGCTGCCAGCAGCAAGAACATTCCCTCTAGTTGGCTGGCTACCTGGAGCAAGAACATTCCCTCTAGATGGCTGGCTGCCTGGAGCAAGAACATTCCCTCTAGATGCCTGGCTGCCAGGACCAAGAACATTCCCTCTAGATGGCTGGCTGCCAGGAGCAAGAACATTCCCTCTAGATGCCTGGCTGCCAGCAGCAAGAACATTCCCTCTAGATGGCTGGCTGCCTGGAGCAAGAACATTCCCTCTAGATGGCTGGCTGCCAGGAGCAAGAACATTCCCTCTAGATGGCTGGCTGCCTGGAGCAAGAACATTCCCTCTAGATGCCTGGCTGCCAGGAGCAAGAACATTCCCTCTAGATGCCTGGCTGCCAGCAGCAAGAACATTCCCTCTAGTTGGCTGGCTACCTGGAGCAAGAACATTCCCTCTAGATGGCTGGCTGCCTGGAGCAAGAACATTCCCTCTAGATGCCTGGCTGCCAGGACCAAGAACATTCCCTCTAGATGGCTGGCTGCCAGGAGCAAGAACATTCCCTCTAGATGCCTGGCTGCCAGCAGCAAGAACATTCCCTCTAGATGGCTGGCTGCCAGGAGCAAGAACATTCCCTCTAGATGGCTGGCTGCCAGGACCACTGCCAGGACCAAGAACATTCCCTCTAGATGGCTGGCTGCCAGGAGCAAGAACTATCCCTATGCTCATATGTCCACTGATCATAAATGAGTGAGGCAAACCAGACCTCACCTTTCATTAGCTAGCTGTTTTTCCCACTCTCACTTTTAATGAGTCAGGAATAAGCAGTACCACATAACAGTGGAATAAGATCAATCTTTTGTTTGAATTCTGTAAGAAATATATGAAGTTATATAAGTATTAGCTAAAGTGCCTTTGGTCCCAAGACAGCCTCTTATAGCAGGGAGAGAATGAGACCGAACCTTTGACAGTCCACTCTCAAAATGCAAGTCACTTGACAGTTTCTGCGTTTTTACTGTTTTACTTAGGGCAATATTCTTCTTCTGAATCCTGTTCCTAGACATGTATGACGCACGGCAAATATTTATTTTGATGATTGCCAAGATCATTGCCTATGCAAAAGAGGTCCACATACTATGTAGGAGTAGAGCCATGCGTCGTGCTTTCAATATCTTTCTGTTATTATATATATATATATATATATATATATTTTAAATCTACACTGATTAGCATACAACTATTGCGTGCAAAACGCTATTATGCGCACTCCAAATTAACTATATCATATTCGACTACTTTATCAATTATCTGTATAATAAATGGAGTATATAATATCCCACCTTGAAGACCCATATTGGGAAAATTTTACAGATATCTAAACCCCCTCGCAAATAACGGTTCTATATCGGTCGCGTCATAGCAGCCTACGGCGGGGGAAAACGATGGAGTGTTGTTACATTCCTTCGGTACATACTGTTTATACATTGCCTAGTCTCATCGTATTTTCATTTCCTCTAAATACAGCTCAAATCTCCCAAATAACCTACAGTTGAAATAGGCTAATAGGTGAGTGGAAACCAGACGGAGACAGCTTCACTGATTGTCCTGAACTTCAGTAGATGCGCGGTGTCAAAATATAATCTCTCTCTTCTGTCCTACCAGAAAAGGCTACAATGTTTCAACGTGAATTGTCTGAAGTTGGCGCTCTCCTACAAAGATTCCGCAACACTGTAACAACAATCTTTCTATAACCGGTTGATAGCCTACTTTTGAATGTTTATACCGGGGAAAGTTATAGCCTACTTGCCTTTGATGCAGAATTCTTCGGTTCTATTCATTGTCCCCCGACACATATTGATACAGTATCGTTTGGTTTGTTCTGTCATGTAGCCTTAAGATCTTGTCGGTGAAGCAATTTAATTTGCCTATAATTTAATCCCAAACCGAAGGATCAAGGATGCGTGTGGTTCTGCTGTTCGCCGTCTCCTATGAGCTCGATCTCTTTATTCAATACGTTTCTGGTTCGTTACTGGGGGGAAAAGACGCATTTTCAAAAGCATTAGGCAAAAATGACGCTACATGTGCCGCCCCCCTCACAACACTGTCCGAACCTTCCCACTGCTACTTTCCTTGGCGCTTCCATTCCTTCAAGAGCAGTGATACTATGCGCACTGCACGTTCATGGAAATGGGGCAGGCCACTGTTGCAGGATTATTCCATATGCGCACTGACTGTTGTCTGACTGACCGACGACCATAATCGTAGCCAACCCTTAGAAGTGGTCTAAAAAAATATTTTAATATGGAAGGCTAAACTCATTTATAACGTAGACTTATAAACAATCTCAGAACTATTCCCATGCTTTTAGTGACATGAAACACCATTAATGGCCTCCACCTAGATAAAATCACTGTAGACTTTTAAATATAATTAATTGGTGGTCAAGTTGTGGTGCCTGGTAACTCTATCAGATAAATATGCCAATGTAATATGGCCCTACTACTCACTGTAATGAGCTTTAATTGCTGCAATTGCTGCGAGTTAATTGTGATAATTAAAACCAAAACATTGGAAGGGAATACATTTTATTCCCATGGTTACTCATCGCTAATTAACATTGACAGTGAGGGCATTTCTGAATACAGGACTGTCAAATTAGTACTGCCATCTTGTGGCTAAGCAGGGGCACATACCCCAAACCTTTATGGTCAACAACAGAGCCACACTGTGGAGGTGTCATAATACCCATAAAACCTAGCGGTCAAACAGGGAAATGGTTCCGATCGTTTTTCCACCATTCATTTTCCCCATAGAGGATTTTAGAAACAGTTAAAATAAGGGCTGTTTCGCGTAGGCTTACCCTGGCGTGACGTTTTGATAACCATGTAAATCTCTCAGACAAGGTGACTTATCAATATATTGGTCTCTATTTACTCAGATTTGAAAATGCTATTTAACATGAAAGTAGACATGATAAACTACAAATCCCTGCGCGTCATCTCTAGCTGACACCTTTGCGAACAGGTATTGTGTCAATTTAAAACTTGCACAAGACAGTCCACAGAATTGTCCATTTAAAGAAATGTAGCCAATTTATTCATTAATACATTTAGCTAACATTAGATAGCTAAGAGATACTTACTTTTGCCTCGATTAGGCAGTATCATCCAGATAATGGCATTTATACACTGCTCAAAAAAATAAAGGGAACACTTAAACAACACAATGTAACTCCAAGTCAATCACACTTCTGTGAAATCAAACTGTCCACTTAGGAAGCAACACTGATTGACAATAAATGTCACATGCTGTTGTGCAAATGGAATAGACAAAAGGTGAAAATTATAGGCAATTAGCAAGACACCCCCAATAAAGGACTGGTTTTGCAGGTGGTGACCACAGACCACTTCTCAGTTCCTATGCTTCCTGGCTGATGTTTTGGTCACTTTTGAATGCTGGCGGTGCTTTCACTCTAGTGGTAGCATGAGACGGAGTCTACAACCCACACAAGTGGCTCAGGTAGTGCAGCTCATCCAGGCGAGCTGTGGCAAGAAGGTTTGCTGTGTCTGTCAGCGTAGTGTCCAGAGCATGGAGGCGCTACCAGGAGACAGGCCAGTACATCAGGAGACATGGAGGAGGCCGTAGGAGGGCAACAACCCAGCAGCAGGACTGCTACCTCCGCCTTTGTGCAAGGAGGAGCAGGAGGAGCACTGCCAGAGCCCTGCAAAATGACCTCCAGCAGGCCACAAATGTGCATGTGTCTGCTCAAACGGTCAGAAACAGACTCCATGAGGGTGGTATGAGGGCCCGACATCCACAGGTGGGGGTTGTGCTTACAGCCCAACACCGTGCAGGACGTTTGGCATTTGCCAGAGAACACCAAGATTGGCAAATTCCCCACTGGCGCCCTGTGCTCTTCACAGATGAAAGCAGGTTCACACTGAGCACGTGACAGACGTGACAGAGTCTGGAGACGCCGTGGAGAACGTTCTGCTGTCTGCAACATCCTCCAGCATGACCGGTTTGGCGGTGGGTCAGTCATGGTGTGGGGTGGCATTTCTTTGGGGGGCCGCACAGCCCTCCATGTGCTCGCCAGAGGTAGCCTGACTGCCATTAGGTACCGAGATGAGATCCTCAGACCTCTTGTGAGACCATATGCTGGTGCGGTTGGCCCTGGGTTCCTCCTAATGCAAGACAATGCTAGACCTCATGTGGCTGGAGTGTGTCAGCAGTTCCTGCAAGAGGAAGGCATTGATGCTATGGACTGGCCCGCCCGTTCCCCAGACCTGAATCCAATTGAGCACATCTGGGACATCATGTCTCGCTCCATCCACCAACGCCACGTTGCACCACAGACTGTCCAGGAGTTGGCGGATGCTTTAGTCCAGGTCTGGGAGGAGATCCCTCAGGAGACCATCCGCCACCTCATCAGGAGCATGCCCAGGCGTTGTAGGGAGGTCATACAGGCACGTGGAGGCCACACACACTACTGAGCCTCATTTTGACTTGTTTTAAGGACATTACATCAAAGTTGGATCAGCCTATAGTGTGGTTTTCCACTTTAATTTTGAGGGAGACTCCAAATCCAGACCTCCATGGGTTGATACATTTGATTTCCATTGATAATGTGTGATTTTGCTGTCAGCACATTCAACTATGTAAAGAAAAAAGTATTTAAGATTATTTCATTCATTCAGATCTAGGATGTGTTATTTTAGTGTTCCCTTTATTTTTTTGAGCAGTGTAGTTCTGTATGATAACCACATTAGCGTTTCAGTTTTTGGTGGGGTAAATACAGGCAAATACATTGAAAAGCCACATTGTCCTAGAGATTTACACTGTTATAAAAACATCATGCCAGGGTAAGCCCACACGAAACACAGCCTTTAAGTGTTTCTACAATCCCCTATGGGAAAAATAAATTGTGGAGAAACAATTGGAACCATTTCCCCCCGTTTGACCGCTAGGTTTTATGGGTATTATGACTCATACTGTGCTACTCTATATGCTGACATTCTTGTTGCCCCTATAGTTGTGTAGGGTTTAGCTCTGGTCCAGGGTGTCACGCTTAAACACACACTCCACCCTGGAGCAGAGACGTTGGTTCCAACAGTACTAACCTCAGCACCAATTTGATCAGTATGCTATGTTCGTGCAACCCAAATTATTTTAGAAACCAAAAAGACAACTCCATTTCGAGATCAGGATTTTTATTTTATTTTTTAAAACTGGTAAAAGGATTTTCCACAAAGTGAAAAGATGCAACAGAATAAAAACAACCCCACCCTGCAACAACATTGACAGCACGGTATGCTTAAGTACGTCATAAAGGTTAACACACTTACTACAGCACTTTTAAAACTTCATTTCTACTTACAAAAATCTATCCAAGCAAATACCCTCGAACTTACATTTTCATATTTTACAAACACCTCAATTAAGAGAGACAACGCTACTGGAAAAATATGCAGAATGACCGACAAGCACTGTATATTTAAAAGAAATGGGGGAGAGTGTGTGAAAGACACCTCGAGCATGAGTGCCTGGAGTTTTCATAAAACTATTACTCAAAAAAAAAAAAAGGGACAGACGCAGGGGTGGAGACAGTGGACGAGAAGAAACAGGGAGGGGAAACACTATGGGTGATGTTGGTATCCCCAGCTCAGGACTGTGATCGAGAACGGGAGCGAGAACGAGACGCGGAGCGAGATTTGGAGCGGGACTCTGAGCGGGAGACGGAGGGGGAACGGGAGCGGGCTTTGGCCGGGGAGGGAGATGGAGATTTGGACTTGGACTTAGACTTTGACTTAGGTTTAGATTCAGTGGGAGTATGGGAGCGAGAGCGGGTACGGGGGGCCGCCTTCTCGGCTGCAGCTCCCTCGTCGTCGCTCTTGGCCGGCTCGCGGCTCTTGGAGCCAGACTTCCTGGAGCGATCCTTGGCTGCTGATCTGGAGCGAGAGCGAGAGCGGGACCTGGACTCATCCTTCCTGTCCCTCTTCCCTTCTTTCTTGATGCTTTTTTTGTTCTTGCTGCGGCTCCTGCTGCGGCTCCTGCTGCGCCCTTCGTCTCGGCCCCCGCGCCCCTCCTTGGCCTTGTGGGCACCGTTGGTGCGCTCCTCCTCTCTGCGGCCCTTGGTCTTGTCCTTCTTGCTGTGGGAGCGACTACGTGAGCGTGAGGCAGCACCCCTGGGGAACAGGAAGGAGCAGACAGACAACCAGTCAACTAAAATGTAATTGAACTGCAGCAATGTAAAAATAGCCACCACCCCTAGCACTAACTGGTCATGCCATCTGTTAGGACATCTGGGTAGAAACAAAAAAAAAAGGGGGCAAAGTCCATACTGAGTCAAGAGCTCTGGGTAAGTGGATATTTACTACACACAGTGACTTAAGAAACGGGTGATACAGATGTCCCTCAGAAAACGACTAAGTATAGTCGCAGTAGATAAGGGCAGAAGTAGAGATATGAATGGCACCCTATTCCCTATATAGTGCACTAATTTTGACCAAAGCCCTGGTCAAAAGTAGTACGCTACATAGGGAATAGGGTGCCATTTGGGACACATTAAAAGAGGTCAGGGGTCACCCTTGCATATGGGTCTAATGAGTCAAACGTTGCCTGGCCTCACCTGGAGCGGCTGCGACTGCTGCTGTCGCTGCGGCTCTTACGGGACCCACGGCTCCTGGAACGGGACCTGGAGACAGAGGAAGGAGAACGTACGTTAAAAAAGGTAAGCCATGTACATGAAAGAAGCTTAGAGTGACGTGCAGACCAATCGAAGAGTGAATCTTAACTGTGAACTGGTGAGAAAGCAATGCATTGAGGGGGGCAACTGAAATAACTAAGAGTCCTTTCAATATATAGGCCGTGTTTTAAACGCATACATTTTGCTCAGTCGATGATTAAAGACCTTCCATCAAATAACTACTCGTTACGATTTATAGATCAATCAGTCTCATAAACACGTTATTGAACTTGTGGCAAAGCAATGCATTGAGGGACACAACTAGCACTGTGGCGGTCATTACTTTCTGTCAGTCGGTTATTGTCACGCAAAAGCTGCCGGTCCCACGGTCATTTACCGTTAATTAACAAACACGTTTAGCGTCGCCAGGAATAAAAGCCGCTGATGGGCGCCGTTGGAACATTTACATAAAAAAAAAAAAAATCAAATAAGTTAATATACACCATTAGAATAAATTCATTATTTTAGTCAGGTCTTAAAAAACATGGTATGAAGAAAATGCATTTCTGAAGAACAGAATAGGAGTTGGCCTACTGTATGTTCCCTGGCTATGCGCCATGCCATAGGCCTGTTCATTTAGCCGACAAGATATGCTTATAAGTCCTGTGCCATTATTCTATAGGATTGTAATACTAAAAACAAGAATATAACTCAACTTAGCTGAATACAATAGAAAGGATATTTTTCCCATTACAGAGCTATGTTGAGCGTAAACGTGATCATTTGAAAACAGGTCCTATACGCTAGATTTAGAGTTACTTGGCAACTTTACTTGTGAATGATAACCATAGAATGACTCAGAAATCAAAACATATGGGCTGCATGGTGTGACTATAGGCTATTGATGATTCGAGAAAGTAGAAGGGGAAAAAAAGCTTGAGCTCTGTTCATTGCCTCCGGCTGCACACGCTGTTCTCTCATCAAGTCATCGTATTTTCACCCATCAGACTATTCTCAATTTAATCTCGTCTTTACTAATACGTAAAATTTGTTTAGCTTTAGGATGGCCCGTTATCAAAATGGGCAGGAACAGGGGCACGGGAGAAAAGACATGTCATCTGTAGGCACTCAAATAGCGAATGGAGGCCGCTTTCCCGCCGTTTTTGTAAGCTACTTTGGTTTTATAGAGGAGCATGTGCTTAATATGAGCAGCTGAGAAAGAACTATAACACTTATTTCACTCCACGGGTCAACCATTGAGGAGCGTGCTCTCGCTGCCCCGACGGGGTCAACCATTGAGGAGCGTGCTCTCGCTGCCCCGACGGGGTCAACCATTGAGGAGCGTGCTCTCGCTGCCCCGACAGGGTCAACCATTGAGGAGCGTGCTCTCGCTGCCCCGACAGGGTCAACCATTGAGGAGCGTGCTCTCGCTGCCCCGACGGGGTCAACCATTGAGGAGCGTGCTCTCGCTGCCCTCCACGGGGTCAACCATTGAGGAGCGTGCTCTCGCTGCCCCGACGGGGTCAACCATTGAGGAGCGTGCTCTCGCTGCCCTGACAGGGGTCAACCATTGAGGAGCGTGCTCTCGCTGCCCCGACGGGGTCAACCATTGAGGAGCGTGCTCTCGCTGCCCCGACGGGGTCAACCATTGAGGAGCGTGCTCTCGCTGCCCCGACAGGGTCAACCATTGAGGAGCGTGCTCTCGCTGCCCCGACGGGGTCAACCATTGAGGAGCGTGCTCTCGCTGCCCCGACGGGGTCAACCATTGAGGAGCGTGCTCTCGCTGCCCCGACAGGGTCAACCATTGAGGAGCGTGCTCTCGCTGCCCCGACGGGGTCAACCATTGAGGAGCGTGCTCTCGCTGCCCTCCACGGGGTCAACCATTGAGGAGCGTGCTCTCGCTGCCCCGACGGGGTCAACCATTGAGGAGCGTGCTCTCGCTGCCCCGACAGGGTCAACCATTGAGGAGCGTGCTCTCGCTGCCCCGACGGGGTCAACCATTGAGGAGCGTGCTCTCGCTGCCCCGACAGGGTCAACCATTGAGGAGCGTGCTCTCGCTGCCCCGACGGGGTCAACCATTGAGGAGCGTGCTCTCGCTGCCCCGACAGGGTCAACCATTGAGGAGCGTGCTCTCGCTGCCCCGACGGGGTCAACCATTGAGGAGCGTGCTCTCGCTGCCCCGACGGGGTCAACCATTGAGGAGCGTGCTCTCGCTGCCCCGACGGGGTCAACCATTGAGGAGCGTGCTCTCGCTGCCCCGACGGGGTCAACCATTGAGGAGCGTGCTCTCGCTGCCCCGACAGGGTCAACCATTGAGGAGCGTGCTCTCGCTGCCCTCCACGGGGTCAACCATTGAGGAGCGTGCTCTCGCTGCCCTCCACGGGGTCAACCATTGAGGAGCGTGCTCTCGCTGCCCCGACGGGGTCAACCATTGAGGAGCGTGCTCTCGCTGCCCCGACGGGGTCAACCATTGAGGAGCGTGCTCTCGCTGCCCCGACGGGGTCAACCATTGAGGAGCGTGCTCTCGCTGCCCCGACAGGGTCAACCATTGAGGAGCGTGCTCTCGCTGCCCCGACAGGGTCAACCATTGAGGAGCGTGCTCTCGCTGCCCCGACAGGGTCAACCATTGAGGAGCGTGCTCTCGCTGCCCCGACAGGGTCAACCATTGAGGAGCGTGCTCTCGCTGCCCCGACGGGGTCAACCATTGAGGAGCGTGCTCTCGCTGCCCCGACAGGGTCAACCATTGAGGAGCGTGCTCTCGCTGCCCCGACAGGGTCAACCATTGAGGAGCGTGCTCTCGCTGCCCCGACAGGGTCAACCATTGAGGAGCGTGCTCTCGCTGCCCCGACGGGGTCAACCATTGAGGAGCGTGCTCTCGCTGCCCCGACGGGGTCAACCATTGAGGAGCGTGCTCTCGCTGCCCCGACAGGTGACATTCCACCCAGACTCTGTGTGTGCCATGGGGCTCTCCAAACTCGTTCCTGCAGCTACCCAGTGCTTCATTTGGGGAAACCAAGTCAAGTATGTTCGGGAACATCGATAGTAACATGTTTTCACTAAACTGGTTGACAGCCCGTCTGTGCGCTGGAGAAAGGAATAAAGGAGCGAGGGGAGATGGAAACGCACGGTGGTGAGATATTATGTAGCTAAAAAGGTAATGTGTCAATTAACTATGAAATTACTAGGCTATTCAAAATCAAATTCACTATAATTGTAGGCTAACTGTAAGCCGCCCTGCACAATCAATGAACCAACAGCATTGGGCTCCCGAGTGGCGCAGCGGTCTAAGGCACCGCATCTCAGTGCTTGAGGCGTCACTAGACCCCCTGGTTCGATTCCAGGCTGTATCACAACCGGCCGTGATTGGGAGTCCCATAGGGCGGCGCACAATTGGCCCAGCGTCGTCCGGGTTTGGCTGGTGTAGGCCGTCATTGTAAATAAGAATTTGTTCTAAACTGACTTGCCTAGTTAAATAAAAGGTAAAATATATATATATTTTTTTTAATGACTAGGGCTATACTAATATATAGAAATGTGGGAGAGTAGCATGATAACCAGTCCATCCAGTATGCAATACAGTCCACACTCAAAGGCAATTACTCTAATTTGTTTAATTTTGGAGTATAGGTTAGACCAATTATGTACCAAAGACAATTTAAATCAGTTATATTTTATGTTTTTCTGCCATGTGTAATATGTGGTAGGCTATGTACTGTATAACGGCTAAATCCATTTTAATTCAGTTTTTATTTTTTCAGAGGCTTGGGCTAATAAGCCTATGCATATGATCTAATATGTGCACAGGTGTTTTGAATGAATCATCACCCTAGAAAACCTGTCCATTTCGATGTGTTAGGCTTTGAAACAACATCCACAACAACCATGTTTTACACCGTTTCAACCTGCTGGTGAACTTTCTTCAAATTGATCATCACAGTGAGGTGAGTTTTAAAAGCAGGATACTGTTTTGATGATAAGTGTTCGATGTGATTTTCGATCGCATTTGCATTGATGTCAGAGTGGTTAGAGGGCCAATAGAGCCCTGAGTACCAGGCCATTAGGACCTGATGGTTAGAGGGACAATAGAGCCCTGAGTACCAGGCCATTAGGACCTGATGGTTAGAGGGACACTAGAGCCCTGAGTACCAGGCCATTAGGACCTGATGGTTAGAGGGACACTAGAGCCCCGAGTACCAGGCCATTAGGACCTGATGGTTAGAGGGACAATAGAGCCCTGAGTACCAGGCCATTAGGACCTGGTGGTTAGAGGGACAATAGAGCCCTGAGTACTAGGCCATTAGGACCTGATGGTCGTTAGCATGTTGGGTAGTACCAAAGCATGTCCAGAGTGCATAACAGGAGATCACCGTGACTCAACGGTCACGTGGAATTTTAATGCGGTCATGACTGCCGGGGTGGCGGTAATACAGTCACCATAACAACAGCCCTAGAAAACTAAAATCACTACGTCCCCTTGAAGATACAGGCCGTGTTTTGAGAGCATCAATTCTGATTGACTGATCGAAAGGTCATTTTGCATCATAAATAACCACTAATCATTTAGATTTAGAGATCAGTCAGTCTCATATACAGCTGAAATCACATCCTCTTCTAGAAGACCTACTACTCCATGTTGGACACGATCAATTAGGCTGTGTTTACACAGCCAATCAACGCTGATATTTCGCCCAATTATGGGCAACAGATCTGATTGGTCAAATGACCAATTAGTGGCAAAGAAAGATCAAAATTGTAAATGCAGCCTTAGCTTCAGTCACTGATCACAGACTAATCAACAAATCTTGCATCATAAAAAACGGAGACTTCTAGCTAAATCAGCATTCTTGGTCCTCTGTAGCTCAGCTGGTAGAGCACGGCGCTTGTAACGCCAAGGTAGTGGGTTCAATCCCCGGGACCACCCATACACAAAAATGTATGCATGCATGACTGTAAGTCGCTTTGGATAAAAGCGTCTGCTAAATGGCATATTATTATTTACCTGGAGCGGCTGCGACTGCGAGAGTAGGAGCGCTTGCTGCGCTTGGCCCCCGGGCGGTCCTCAATCAGCCGGATCTTCCTGCCGTTCACCTCGGTGCCGTCCAGCTTCTCCAGGGCTCTCTTCATGTCAGAGTACAGCCTGAACTCTATCACCCCTTCGTTCCGGCGCCCCTTATTGGTGTCAGCATACGTCACCTCACCCGCCTGCCTCATGTAGTCCTGGTGAAGGAAACGGAAAGGTTGGCATTAGGTGAGCAAACCACAAAGATACAATTGAATTAATATGGTATACGTTATATACACTGTTTCATGTTATATACACTACCGTTCAAAAGTTTGGGGTCACTTAGAAATGTCCTTGTTTTTGAAAGAAAAGCAATTTTCTTGTACATTAAAATATCATCAAATTGATCAGAAATACAGTGTAGACATTGTTAATGTTGTAAATGGCTATTGTAGCTGGAAACGGCAGATTTAATGGAATATCTACATAGGCGTACAGAGGCCCATTTTCAGCAACTATCAGTCCTGTGTTCCAATGGCACGTTGTGTTTGCTAATCCAAGTTTATACATTTAAAAGGCTAATTGATCGTTAGAAAACCCTTTTGTAATTATGTTAGCACAGCTGAAAACGTTGTGCTGATTAAAGAAGCAATAAAACTGGCCTTCTTGAGACTAGTTGAGTATCTGGAGCATCAGCAATTGTTGGTTCGATTACATGCTCAAAATGACCAGAAACAAAATAACTTTCTTCTGAAACTCGTCAGTCTATTCTTGTTCTGAGAACTGAAGGCTATTCCATGCGAGAAATTGGAACAGGACTGATAGGCGTACAGAGGCCCATTATCAGCAACTATATGTAGATATTCCATTAAAAATCAGCCTATCCAGCTACAATAGCCATTTACAACATTAACAATGTCTACACTGTATTTCTGATTAATTTGATGTTATTTTAAAAATGGACAAAATAATTGCTATTCTTTTGAAAACAAGGCCATTTCTAAGTGACCCCAAACCGAACGGTAGTGTATGTACTTTGAGAAGTGCAGGAAATCTCAGATTTATTCAATGGCGAAGGTGCACAAAGATGGCGGAATTCAAATATGATGTCATTGTTTAAGCACTACCCACAGAGGTTTTTAAACTACGGCACGCGACATGGTAAAATGTGCCAATAAATCAGCAAATCTACGGTTGTTTATTTTTATTTTTTTATTGCTGCCATCTTGGGATAACGTATACTGTGATAAATAACATACAAAACAAGAGTCACAGAGAGCAGTACGATAGGGGGTACACAGTAAACAAAGCATTTGTGGTAAGTGCATGGGGGCCGCCATCTTTATGCACCTCCCCTATTGTAAACCATGGGTCTCATAACTAAATATACAGTGAGGGAAAAAAGTATTTGATCCCCTGCTGATTTTGTACGTTTGCCCATTGACAAAGAAATGATCAATCTATAATTTTAATGGTAGGTTTATTTGAACAGTGAGAGACAGAATAACAAACAAAAAAATCCAGAAAAACGCATGTCAAAAATGTTATGAATTGATTTGCATTTTAATGAGGGAAATAAGTATTTGACCCCTCTGCAAAACATGACTTAGTACTTGGTGGCAAAACCCTTGTTGGCAATTACAGAGGTCAGACGTTTCTTGTAGTTGGCCACCAGGTTTGCACACATCTCAGGAGGGATTTTGTCCCACTCCTCTTTGCAGATCTTCTCCAAGTCATTAAGGTTTCGAGGCTGACGTTTGGCTACTCGAACCTTCAGCTCCCTCCACAGATTTTCTATGGGATTAAGGTCTGGAGACTGGCTAGGCCACTCCAGGACCTTAATGTGCTTCTTCTTGAGCCACTCCTTTGTTGCCTTGGCCGTGTGTTTTGGGTCATTGTCATGCTGGAATACCCATCCACGGCCCATTTTCAATGCCCTGGCTGAGGGAAGGAGGTTCTCACCCAAGATTTGACGGTACATGGCCCCGTCCATCGTCCCTTTGATTCGGTGAAGTTGTAATGTCCCCTTAGCAGAAAAACACCCCCGGCGAGTTGAGTTACATTACATTTTAGTCATTTAGCAGACGCGCTTATCCAGAGCGACTTACAGGAGCAATTAGGGTTAAGTGCCTTGCTCAAGGGCACATTTACGTCATTTAGCAGACGCTCTTATCCAGAGCGACTCACAAATTGGTGCATTCACCCTATAGCCAGTGGGATAACCACTTTACAATTTTTTGGGGGGGGGGGGGGGGTAGAAGGATTACTTTATCCTATCCCAGGTATTCCTTAAAGAGGTGGTGAGTTGATGCCAAAGAGCTCGATTTTGGTCTCATCTGACCACAACACTTTCACCCAGTTCTCCTGTGAATCATTCAGATGTTCATTGGCAAACTTCAGACGGCCCTGTATATGTGCATTCTTGAGCAGGGGGACCTTGCGGGCGCTGCAGGATTTCAGTCCTTCACGGCGTAGTGTGTTACCAACTGTTTTCTTGGTGACTATGGTCCCAGCTGCCTTGAGATCATTGACAAGATCCTCCCGTGTAGTTCTGGGCTGATTCCTCACCGTTCTCATGATCATTGCAACTCCACGAGGTGAGATCTTGCATGGAGCCCCAGGCCGAGGGAGATTGACAGTTTCTTCCATTTGCGAATAATCGCACCAACTCGCACCAAGCTGCTTGGCGATGGTCTTGTAGCCCATTCCAGCCTTGTGTAGGTCTACAATCTTGTCGCTGACATCCTTGGAGAGCTCTTTGGTCTTGGCCATGGTGGAGAGTTTGGAATCTGAATGATTGATTGCTTCTGTGGACAGGTGTCTTTTATACAGGTAACAAACAGAGATTAGGAGCACTCCCTTTAAGAGTGTGCTCCTAATCTCAGCTCGTTACCTGTATAAAAGACACCTGGGAGCCAGAAATCTTTCTGATTGAGAGGGGGTCAAATACTTATTTCCCTCATTAAAATACAAATCAATTTATAACATTTTTGACATGCGTTTTTCAGGATTTTTGTTGTTGTTATTCTGTCTCTCACTGTTCAAATAAACCTACCATTAAAATTATAGACTGATCATTTCTTTGTCAGTGGGCAAACGTACAAAATCAGCAGGGGATCAAATACTTTTTTTTCCCTCACTGTACATGCAAAAAGGCTAAAAATGTTTCTCTCCAAACATTAACATGGGATGCCGAAATCATAAAGGAAGAGAGCGTTATCATTGCTGAATAACCCGTCGCCACCATACCTTCAGGTCCTGCCAGCTGCAGCGGCTGGACAGGTTCTCAACAATCAGCCGATAGTCTGTCCTTGCTGGTGGTCCATATCGGTCTCTGCCACCACGCCCATACCCGCCCCCGCCTTCAAGGTAACAAGGATAGAGCAGCAGCAATTAGGGCAGGGGCCACACCTAGAGGACAGCCTCAATACTAAACTCCAAGCTACATTACGTAAACAATGGCCACTTGTAAAATCTGGGAGAAATTAAATAGATAACGGGCTAACCAAAAAAAGGTAATCAAACCTGTGTTTAGCCTATATATTAGCTAGAAAATTGCACATTTCCATCAGGAACACTGACATAGCCTATCCTTAATCTTCAACAGCATCTTAACAACTAAAATCATTAACTGATTCAAGTTTGGGTAGAACTGAATACAAAACTCTACATACAAACTTAAATCAAAATGAAAAGCTAGATAAAAAAAAAACCTCACTGAAGACAGTACTTACGGTGACACTAAAGTTTACGTTTTTTAACTAGCACATCTAAATCTAGAGACATTTCACATTTGTTTCAGGCACCGATAAGAGCTCAACCCACATCTGTTCCTAACCCAATGGCATCCTCACCACCCGGCCTGGGGCTAATGGGACAAGCGGTCTTCATTCACAATGGCTCCCTTTTTTGGTCTGCCCAGGGGCCCAGAATGGTCAAACCACACTCTTGGTTGGAAAGGGGACACCATGGCCAGGCCAGCAATAGGGGCAGGCAGTCAGCAAAGGACTCTTTCAATTAAAACATTGAGGTTCTTTGTTAAATCTTTACCTTTATTATTCAACATTCATTTAATTAAACAAAATAAAAAGAATCCTGAATAAAAACAGTAGATTACACGATTCTCAAATTATTCAAACAAATTAGCTAGTTATTCTATTCAAATCACATTAGATCATTTAATCAGCAAATATTCAACGGTAGTGAATCTCAAGCTAGTTTTCCCCTGACAATTTGAACGAATACAAGTGCATTTGTTTCCCTGTAACAGTTTCAAATCAGGCATACAGGTTCCCAAGATAACGGCATGTCATTTGGTGGCTGTGGTGCATGTAATTTTAATTCCCTCATTCAACTCAAATATAAAACGTGTTCTCTACACCCATTACTCAAACAATTACTGTTAAGTACCATAAAAGGCTTTATTTTGTAGTACTAGCTTGTCCGTGATGTGACTACATCTGCAAGACAATACAAAAATGGTGTCTTAAAAAGGGATACTTTGGGATGTTGGCAACGACACCCTTTATCTAATTCCCCAGAGTCAGGTTAACTCATGGATACCATTTTCATGTCTGTGTCCAGCATGACAGAAGTTGGAGGTATTTTTTTTTTTTGCGAGCCAATGCTAACTAGCATTAACGCAACGCCTGGAAGTCTATGGGTATCTGCTAGAATGCGACACACGTATGCTAATTAGACTTAGGAGTGACCTAATAGGCCGGATTTAGAACAGAACACTGGCAACCCCTTGTCCCAGAAACTAGCTGAAACTACAGCAAATGAGTTAAATGTGTCCTCATAAAAAAAGTCACTGAAAAACAACTTGAGGTGCAATTAATCAATCATAAAAGGGATGGAATCAGTGCGGTGGGACCATGGCGTGAGCAGAGCACAACCCAGATGATGAATGGAGTGTATGACAGTGCCAGCTGTGACCATGGATACCAATATGGTATTGGTGGTACAATTTTCACTGACTACAAGTTACCATCACTACTATCCCCAAGGAAGCAACAAGCGTTTGAACAGAGTCCATCAGATTAAACATAAAACCACTTGGTAAATAAAGGTTTAAAAAAAACGGACATCTGGTGGACACGTCATCACAGGCAGCATTAACAAATAGCTGAAACACAAAGTATGTGTTTTACTAACTAAGATATGTGGCTACCTTACCCAATACCTGAAGTTGAACGCACTGACTAAGTCACTCTGGATAAGAGCGTCTGCGAAATTACCTAAATGTAAAGGAACACAATTATATGAACTACAACCACCAAGGACAAACCTTGAGACGTTATGCAGTAGTCTCCTATCCTACATACTATACACTGCCATGTTGGCCTCCTCAATTACATTTCAACTAATGTTAAAGCACCACTGCATTGTAAACTTACTTCTTCCACCTCCACCACCACCTCCTCCGCCGCCGCCTCCTCCTCCTCCTCCGCCGCCTCCTCCTCCTCCTGAGCCGTAGCTGCCGTCCCGCCGCGGCCCCTTTGTGTGCTCCACAATAACCCTCTCCCCACACAGGTCTTTCCCATTCAGGTCATACACAGCATCATCTGCATCGCGGGGGTCATCAAATTCAACAAACCCATACCTTTGCACAGAGGAGACAAAGCATGTTAGGCCAGAGATTTGGGATCAAATTATTTGACTAAAAACTACAGCCAGACTCAAATGTATATGACCCCTTTCATAAATCACAAAGTAACATTTTGAATCGCTCACACTCAAGACACCTTGTTGATTTAATGTAATAACGGAACCTTTTCTCAATTCCAACATTCCACCTGCAACTAGCGATGGGAGTTGAGAAGACTGATAAGTTCCAAGTTGAGAATTAAGCAGGGGTGAAATTTGAAAGTAATTTTGTATTTCTTCCCAGTACTGGAGCATTTTTTTGTGAAAAACTGTTATGGGCTTAATCATAGAATTCCATATAGACTCCCGTATTCATTTTAACTTTTAAAATACATTACCTTTTAAAAAGGTGGCATAAACCCCATTTAGTCGACTGGTCGATTGGCTGTTGGTCGACCGAGATTTCTGTAGGCGAGCAGTAGCCCCCAAAAAATACAAAATCTCATGGTGTCCGATTCGCGCAGAGTGGACTGATCTAGTGTGGAGGCCGTGGGGATGGCACCGCCCATCAGTCTAAGACACGTGCTACTAAAATTATATATGGTTATATTACATAACAATGGTGCAACACTAATACAAATATTTTATAACAAATGCACTTTCTCCCTCGTTGGATAGCGGCCGCTGTACACGGTTCTGAAACACGTCAGCGCGCTGTTGAATTGGCGCCTTTTCCTAGACCACGTTGCTATGTGCATAATAGAAAAGTTAACCAGCATATTGGTGTTGAGAACAATGTGGCGGAGGCAGCAGTAGAATGAGATGAGAAAACAGCCCTTGACTTATAGTCTAAGAAAAGTGAGGAGAGGAAACCCCAACTTAATTAGGTCTATAATCAATAGCCTAACTGTTAAATGGGCCTGGCTTTATAAAAAAAAAAAGGAACACAATTTATAAATCATATATATATATATATATATAAATAAATAAGACAGATCCTGCTTCTGTGTTTGTTTAATGCCTACTAATTCCGTGAGCACTAAGCCTCACGCAACGACATGTCAAGTAAACAATTTCACAAATTCCGTTTTTTTGCTTTACTGTAGTAAAGGCTTTACACTTTACATTTTTTTTCCGTTAGAACAGCATACCTGGTATTATTTATTTAGTGTTGTTTACACTGTTCCAAATTGTCTGAATTTGCATTTATTATAATAATGCTCCTTTTTCTTGATCTCCTTCTTGTTATTATAATAAGTGATGTCATCATCATTAGTAGTCTTAGTATAGCAGCCTTGTATAACCACCATCGAGCTGTAGGCCTAAGAGCACATCCTGTTTAGTCTTAATACCATAACTTACTTAGGCCTATATTTCAATACATCTATAGGATACTGTATCAATCATTCATTCATGTCATCACAGAGCATACGAGTCATTCATGATTTGAAATGCAATCAAGCATATTAGTTTAAAAAATAAAGCGCGCCTTGAATAATTAGCTTATACAATAAATAAACCGTTCCATTTCGGGAAATTGCATTCACGAATGAATGTGACTGTTTTTAGTCTTTGCTGCAATAAAAGGCGTAACCCAAAAAAAATTTTTTACTCTGGTACGCTTTACATTGTTCCAAACGGTCAGAAAAATCATATTGTTATATAAATTATATTATAAATACAGCACCTGTTTGGCATAATATGCAAGCAGAGCTTGCTCCTTACCTTGTTTTTCTTGATCTCCATTATTTTCCACAACTAGTCACATGTATTCCACACAGCCGACTTTCCCTTTACCTCCTGAGCAACCGGTAAACATTCCCCCGTTTTAGAGTTTATATTTGTCACGTCCTCTGCATCCATTTTGCTGTCACGTGTTACGGTGTTCACAGTTTGTTATAACCAATTTATTGATGTGATGATGCCATAGGTCAGGCCCCTATTGTGCCCCATTGGGACGGGATAAGTTTTACCGGGGGAGGTCAGGTAATTGTAATTATTTGCACGAGCACAAAACACCACATCAGTAATTTTAGTTCTGTCCGAATGTGCCATGGCAGTAATTTTTTATATGGCAGGAGTGTAACAATTCCAGCCAGAATAACCTGTTTTTTGTGGCGAACTCCAAGGTCCTCTGGTAATACTAGTCCCGTGTGAATCGACATTCCTGTGTTTTGAGAGAAATATCTGAGTTTCACAGGTGTTGCTCGTGGTTTGGGCATGAAAACAATAACTGATTCGATAAATTGAAATAAGTGCTGCGCATAAGCTATATATGAATGACCTACATTTATCCTATGAATGCTTTTGTTTATATGTATTATGGCGACACTATAGGAAAGATGGTTTGGTTTAGAAACTTGGGAACCAAGCTGGAGTTGAGTGTGGCCCTATCACCTGGAAATGTTGAAATACTTTATCTTCACACCTCCAGGCTTCCGTCATAACTGTCAAATTTCTAATAAAAAACTGAGTACCAAGGGGTAGTTTTGCTGGCCATGGTGCGATGCATCCATGTGTCACGTAAAGACAGCAAGGGTTGAGGAAATAGGGAATGCTTTTCCTAAACAAATTAGCGATTTCGGGAAACAGAACTTTTCAGTCATAAACCGCTGTAATTATGTTGCAGCTTCCGCAACACGGACACTGATGTTCTGTGGTCACTGCAGCAGGGAGGAGAGAGACAACGGGGCGGCAGGTAGCTTAGTGGTTAAGAGCGTTGTGCCAGTAACCGAAAGGTCGCTGGTTCTAATCCCCGAGCCAACTAGGTGAAAAATCTGTCGATGTGCCCTTGAGCAAGGCACTTAACCCTAATTGCTCATGTAAGTCGCTCTGGATAAGAGCGTCTGCTAAATGACTAAAGATGTAAAAAATGTACTAGTCAGTCACATGCGGTCTTTTTTTTAAACAAAGCGCAGCAGGTCTGAGCCCGGCACAATCAAATAAATTGCTGGTCGGACTCCCTCTAGTCATTTGTGCGTCGTCATTATTTAATCAAACCGTGTGCTTAAAGCGTCAGACAAGCTCAGTGAATATAGTTGATTTGATTAAAAACACATAGGATGTGTCAATATCTGGAAAAATACACGGGTATAAAAAAAATAAAATAAATATTACAATCGGTGGGTCGAAAGACAGACGACTCTTGGTCGACCAATTATTTAATTTTTTGTCGGGGACAGCCCTAGCATAAACACAAACACTCATTATGTTTTTGTCAAAATCACTTCAAGGATTCTGTAAGCCTGGCTACCTGTGCACATCAAATACAAATGTATTTGTCACATGTGCCGAATACAACAGGTTACCGTGAAATGCTTACTTACAAGCCCTTAACAATGCAGTTCAAGAAAGTTACGAAAATATTTACTAAATAAAATAAAAACACAATAAAATAACGAGGCTATAAACATTAGGTACCGGTACCAATGTGCGGGGGTACCCGTTAGTCGAGGTCATTTGCATATGTAGGTAGGGGTAAAGTGACTATGCATGGTAAATAAACAGCGAGTAGCAGCAGTGTAAAAACAAAGGACCATTCATCCACTAAAATAATTCCTGCATCCATAGAGTGCACTGTGCACCTGCAATTTGATGAATTGATAGAGACATTGTTACAAAACACCAAAAGTGTAATGAATGACTTTCGGTGATTGTCAAATAGGCCTAACTGAATTGATGCATTCACAGCTGTCCGCGCACATCTCAGCCAAACATACACTACATGACCAAAAGTATGTGGACAACTGCTCATCGAACATCTCATTCCAAAATCATGGACATTAATATGGAGTTGGTTCCCCCATTGCTGCAGCCTTCACACTTATGGGAAGGCTTTCCACTAGATGTTGGAACATTGCTGGGGGGGGGACTTGCTTCCATTGAGCCACAAGAGCATTCGTGAGGTTGGGCACTGATGTTGGGCGATTGGGCCTGGCTTTGCAGTTGGTGCAGATTTCCCTTCACTGGAACTAAGGGGCCTAGCCCAAACCATGGAAAACAGCCCCAGACCATTATTCCGCCTCCAACAAACTTCACAGTTGGCACTATGCATTCGGGCAGGTAGCGTTCTCCTGGCATCCGCCAAACCCAGATTTGTCTGTTGGACTGCCAGATGGTGAAGGTCCCGACGAACTGTTTTTGTGCTGAAGTTGCTTCCAGAGGTAGTTTGGAACTCGGTAGTGAGTGTTGGAACCGAGGACAGACTATTTTTACGTGCTACGCGGTTCAGCACTCGGTGGTCCTGTTCTGTGAGCTTGTGTGGCCTACCACTTCGCGGCTGAGCCGTTGTTGCTCCTAGACGCTTCCACTTCACTATAACAGCACTTACAGTTGACCGGGGCAGCTCTAGCAGGGCAGAAATTTGACAAACTGACTTCTTGGAAATGTGGCATCCTATGACGGTGCCACGTTGAAAGTCACTGAGCTGTTCAGTACGGGCCATTCTACCGCCAATGTTTGGTTATGGAGATTGCATGGCTGTGCGCTCGATTTTATACGCCTGTCAGCAACGGGTGTGGCTGAAAAATCAGAATCCACAAATTGGAAGGGGTGTCCACCAACACTATACATACAAAAGTATCTGCCATGGCAAAATGTTACCGTTATCGTCGAACCACACCGTATTTGGGAGCGTATTTCCACATGATTAAGTCCATTCGTAAATGTTTCATGCGGTAATGATGTTTTAATTATTGTGATAGGCGTTTTACCAGTACGACATATCCCCACTATTTATTTTGCCGGTACTCTGTGCCGGACTGGTTTACTTACACCTCTGTAGTAAATCGCCATGTAAAGGTCAGTTGAAAAATTGCTGCCGGTGCTTTACACTAGCTAAGGTGTACCGGCTGTATGGGAGCATTCACATATACCATCACAATGTATAGCTACGCTGCTGCCATAGTTGTGATGCTTTGCGTTCGTAACGGTCCTGCCTATGTGTACTAGGGTTGAAGGTCGGGAACCCGGTTACTGAGATTTACAGCCCAAAACCACTCCCCTTCCCCAGGATAAATAACTGAGATTACAATAAATTATTTATATGAACTGGAACTGAAACTACAAGCAATGTCTAAATCTGGCTTCTCTACGGCCTCTGCATGATGAATCATCAACGCTCAGGGTGGGGACAGACAGCTCATCTCAGTATGGAGTGCAGTACACAATGCATGTAGACCGATCGTGGGAACACTTTGTGACAGGTAGGCTTGCATTTGCTGCAGCATTGTCTATGCTACAGTAATAGAAGACAGAACGCGCGTCTAATTTACCCATCTCCGTCTGGCTTTCGGGGGGCAGCTTTTTTTTTTTTTTTAATTGCAAGATATCTTTTTTTTTTATTGCCGCTGCAGAGTTTTAAAAACAGCCCATCACACGAATATTGTTTCTTTAAAATCAGTGCACGGAAGAGAAAAAGCCATATCTCAGACTGCCCATCTTAATCTTTTCTTTTTATTGGTCAGTCTGAGATATGGCTTTTTCTTTGCAACTCTGCCTAGAAGGTCATCATCCAGGAGTCGCCTCTTCACTGTTGACGTTGAGACTGGTGTTTTGCGGGTACTATTTAATGAAACTGCCAGTTGAAGACCTGTGAGGCGTCTGTTTCTCAAACTAGACACTAATGTATTTGTCCTCTTGCTCAGTTGTGCACCGGGGCCTCCCACTCTTTCTATTCTTGTTAGAGACAGTTTGCGCTGTTCTGTGAAGGGAGTAGTACACAGCGTTGTACGAGATCTTCAGTTTCTTGGCAATTTCTCGCATGGAATAGCCTTCATTTCTCAGAACAAGAATAGACTGACGAGTTTCAGAAGAAAGTTATTCGTTTCTGGCCATTTTGAGCCTGTAATCGAACCCACAATTGCTGATGCTCCAGATACTCAACTAGTCTCAAGAAGGCCAGTTTTATTGCTTCTTTAATCAGCACAACGTTTTCAGCTGTGCTAACATAATTGCAAAAGGGTTTTCTAATGATCAATTAGCCTTTTAAAAAGTTAAACTTGGATTAGCAAACACGTGCCATTGGAACACAGGACTGATAGTTGCTGATAATGGGCCTCTGTACACCTATGTAGATATTACATTAAATCAGCCGTTTCCAGCTACAATAGCCATTTACAACATTAACAATGTCTACACTGTATTTCTGATCAATTTGATGTTATTTTAAAATCGACAAAAAACTAGATTTTTCAAAAACAAGGACATTTCTAAGTGACCCCAAACTTTTGAAAGGTAGTGTATATACACACACACACTACCAGTCAGAAGTTGACACACCTACTCATTCAAGGGTTTTGCTTTATTTTTTACTATTTTCTACATTGTAGAATAATAGTGAAGACATCAAAACTATTAGATAACACATATGGAATCATGTAGTAACCAAAAAAGTGTTAAACAAATCAAAATATATTCTTCAAATACCACCCTTTGCCTTGATGACAGCTTTGCACACTCTTGGCATTCACTCTTGGAATCTCAAATATATTTACATTTACATTTTAGTCATTTAGCAGATGCTCTTATCCAGAGCGACTTACAGTTAGTGAGTGCATACATTTTATTTTAAAAAATTCATACTGGCCCCCTGTGGGAATCGAACCTTTTTTGGCTACTACATGATTCCATATGTATTATTTCATAGTTTTGATGTCTTCACTATTATTCTACAATGTACGAAATAGTACAAATAAAGAAAAACCCTTGAATGAGTAGGTGTGTCCAAACTTTTGACTTGTAGTGTTTGTGTGTGTATATATATATATATATATATATATATATATATATATATATATATATATCTATATATACACACATAAATAATGACTTACCCTACCCCTTTCAGGTAATAAATTAAATGCAGTATTAGCCTTATATTTGAACAATTAATTATGGGTTATGCAAAATAAGCGCATAATTTGGCCTATAACCTCAGTCTCTTGCGTATGCATATGTGCTCCGCTGGCCCCTCTCCTTAAAAAACATCCCATAGCTCTTGGAGTCCCATACAGGAAACGCTAGACTAGAATAGCTTGTTGGACATTCTTTTTTGGGTGGTTTCTTCTACCCAACAGACTATTCGAAGAGGGACACAACCTCGTTTGCTGAATGTTAAATACAGCAGCCAATAGAACTCACGGGTAGTTTGAAAGAAGAGTGAATGCGCGATGGCGGTAGTCTATAGCAGTTATTTATTCAGACCCATAACCATTCAATCTTCGTAAAGAGAAGTGAAAGCCTCCTGCATCTAATTCTAGTCCTATATTATTCAAGGATGTCAGAATGATGAAGATAAGGACAACGAAACAAATGTCATTTAACAGTTGAAAGTGAGGAAGGAATGAAGCAACTGTAGAGAAAGGAGGTAGGCTAATAAGAACAGCGCCGGAAGAAGATGGCTGCCGTTTTACAGCCCTCTAACCAATTGTACTATTATGTGTGTTTTTCCGCGTTATTTGTAATTTATTTTGTACATAATGTTTCTGCCATCGTCTCATATAACCAAAGAGAGCTTCTGGATATCAGGACAGCGATTACTCACCTCGCATTGGACGAATATTTTTTCTTCAACGAGGCGTTCGCGAAGGATATCATACAGACACCCGACAAGGCCCAGATCCCCGTCATTCGCGTGAGGAAGAGACGGAGATATCGCGGACGCAGATCCGGGTGCCTCGTAAGGATCCGACGGCGAGCGAGTAAACTGCCTCTCCCATCAATCCTATTAGCCAACGTTCAATCTTTTGAGAATAAAATTGACGATTTAAGATTACGGTTATCCTACCAACGGGACATTAAAAACTGTAATATCTTATGTTTCACGGAGTCGTGGCTGAACGACAACAATGATAACATTCAGCTAGCGGGCTATACGCTACATCGACAGGACAGAACTGCAGACTCTGGTAAGACAAGGGGTGGCGGTCTCTGTATATTTGTAAACAACAGCTGGTGCACAAAATCAAATACCAAGGAAGTCTCGAGGTTTTGCTCGCCTGAGGTAGAGTATCTTATGATAAGCTGTAGACCACACTATTTACCAAGAGAGTTTTCATCTATATTTTTCATAGCTGTCTATTTACCACCACAAACCAATGCTGGCATTAAGATTGCACTGAATGAGTTGTACAAGGCCATTAATCAACAGGAAAACGCTCATCCAGAGGCAGCGCTCCTAGTAGCCGGGGACTTTAATGCAGGGAAACTTAAATCCGTTCTACCTAATTTCTACCAGCATGTTAAATGTGCAACCAGAGGGAAAAAAACTCTAGACCACCTTTACTCCACACACAGAGACGCATACAAAGCTCTCCCTCGCCCTCCATTTGGCAAATCTGACCATAACTCTATCCTCCTGATTCCTGCTTATAAGCAAAAACTGAAGCAGGAAGCACCAGTGATTCGGTTAATAAAAAAGTGGTCAGATGACGCAGATGCTAAGCTACAGGACTGTTTTGCTAGCACAGACTGGAACATGTTCCGGGATTCTTCAGACAGCATTGAGGAGTACACCACATCAGTCACTGGCTTCATCAATAAGTGCATCGATGATGTCGTCCCCACAGTGACCGTACGTACATACCCCAACCAGAAGCCATGGATTACAGGAAACATCCGCACTGAGCTAAAGGGTAGAGCTGCCGCTTTCAAGGAACGGGACTCTAACCCGGACGCTTATAAGAAATCCCGCTATGACCTCCGACGAACCATCAAACATGCAAAGAGTCAATACAGGTCTAAGATTGAATCATACTACACTGGCTCTGACGCTCGTCGGATGTGGCAGGGCTTGAAAACTATTACAGACTACAAAGGGAAGCACAGCCGCGAGCTGCCCAGTGACACAAGCCTACCAGACGAGCTAAACCACTTCTATGCTCGCTTCGAGGCAAGCAACACTGAAGCATGCATGAGAGCACCAGCTGTTCCGGACGACTATGTGATCACGCTCTCCGTAGCCGATGTGAGTAAGACTTTTAAGCAGGTCAACATTCACAAGGCCGCAGGGCCAGACGGATTACCAGGACGTGTACTCCGAGCATGTGCTGACCAACTGGCAAGTGTCTTCACTGACATTTTCAACATGTCCCTGACTGAGTCTGTAATACCAACATGTTTCAAGCAGACCACCATAGTCCCCGTGCCCAAGAACTCTAAAATAACCTGCCTAAATGACTACCGACCCGTAGCACTGACGTCTGTAGCCATGAAGTGCTTTGAAAGACTGGTCATGGCTCACATCAACAGCATAATCCCAGAAACCCTAGACCCACTCCAATTTGCATACCGCCCCAACAGATTCACAGATGATGCGATCTCTATCGCACTCCACACTGCCCTTTCCCACCTGGACAAGAGGAACACCTACGTGAGAATGCTATTCATTGACTACAGCTCAGCATTCAACACCATAGTGCCCTCTAAGCTCATCACTAAGCTAAGGATCCTGGGACTAAACACCTCCCTCTGCAACTGGATCCTGGACTTCCTGACGGGCCGCCCCCAGGTGGTAAGGGTAGGTAACAACACATCTGCCACACTGATCCTCAACACGGGGGCCCCTCAGGGGTGCGTGCTCAGTCCCCTCCTGTACTCTCTGTTCACCCATGACTGCATGGCCAGGCACGACTCCAACACCATCATTAAGTTTGCCGACGACACAACAGTGGTAGGCCTGATCACCGACAACGATGAGACAGCCTATAGGGAGGAGGTCAGAGATCTGGCCGTGTGGTGCCAGGACAACAACCTCTCCCTCAACGTGACCAAGACAAAGGAGATGATTGTGGACTACAGGAAAAAAAAGAGGACTGAGCACGCCCCCATTCTCATCGACGGGGCTGTAGTGGAACAGGTTGAGAGCTTCAAGTTCCTTGGTGTCCACATCACCAACGAACTATCATGGTCCAAACACACCAAGACAGTCGTGAAGAGGGCACGACAAAGCCTATTCCCCCTCAGGAGACTAAAAAGATTTGGCATGGGTCCTCAGATCCTCAAAAAATTCTACAGCTGCACCATCGAGAGCATCCTGACTGGTTGCATCACCGCCTGGTATGGCAACTGCTTGGCCTCTGACCGCAAGGCACTACAGAGGGTAGTGCGTACGGCCCAGTACATCACTGGGGCAAAGCTCCCTGCCATCCAGGACCTCTATACCAGGCGGTGTCAGATGAAGGCCCTCAAAATTGTCAAAGACTCCAGCCACCCTAGTCATAGACTGTTCTCTCTGCTACCGCACGTCAAGCGGTACCGGAGTGCCAAGTCTAGGTCCAAAAGACTTCTCAACAGCTTCTACCCCCAAGCCATAAGACTCCTGAACAGCTAATCATGGCTACCCGGACTATTTGCACTGCCCCCCCACCCCATCCTTTTTACGCTGCTGCTACTCTGTTAAGTATTTATGCATAGTCACTTTAACTCTACCCACATGTACATATTACCTCAACTACCTAAACTAGCCGGTGCCCCCGCACATTGACTCTGCAACGGTACCCCCCTGTATATATAGCCTCCCTACTGTCACTTTATTTTACTGTATATATAGCCTCCCTACTGTCACTTTATTTTACTTCTGCTCTTTTTTTCTCAACACTTTTTTGTTGTTGTTTTATTCTTACTTTTTTTGTTTAAAATAAATGCACTGTTGGTTAAGGGCTGTAAGTAAGCATTTCACTGCAATGTCTGCACCTGTTGTATTCGGCGCATGTGACCAATAAAATTTGATTTGATTTGATTTGATTTTGATAACATTAGGGGAACTATTATGAAAGGTATATAAGCATCAGCCTACTAATTACACCAATAGGCCCTATTATATTTCAAAATGAAAATCTAATTCACTAGCCTGTACTTAACTTTGTAGGCCGCATGTGCTACACCAGAATCGCATTTTCCCTTAATGCTTTACCATGGTTTGAAGGATGTGCATAATTCCAGTCCATATAATACAATAAAAGTTCAGACTCAAAAAATTTGCCTACTGGAGCTAGTTTCATTTATTTATCCAAGAGAGCATAGAGCTAACTACATATGGGCTTTTGTTTTTCTGTCGTGCGTAATGTGCAGTAGCCTATATCATATAGGCTTATGTATTGTATAACGGCACAATCATGTGTGCTTGGCCTCATTAAAATGTCTAATGTAGGTCTCATCTCACGAATCACACGAAAACAACACGAGCATACACGTGGTCCTCTGTAGCTCAGCTGGTAGAGCACGGCGCTTGTAACGCCAAGGTAGTGGGTTCGATCCCCGGGACCACCCATACACAAAAAAAAAATGTATGCACGCATGACTGTAAGTCGCTTTGGATAAAAGCGTCTGCTAAATGGCATATTATATCATTATTATTATTATTATACACGTGCCATCAATGCAGGGTGCTAGAGGGCCACGTTCCATCTGCAAACATGGTGCAGTTTTGCGTACAGTTAACGTTATGAGACGATTTAGACTAGCTATGTCGAAATAATCCGCATTTGGTTTTTGATCCCACGTAATAGTGTTAGTAACTGGCTTTGCAAATGGAGTCTCATCTGATCCACCAGATACCAAATATCACCATTATCGTTGGCTGTACAGCAAGCCAAGTTACAGAAAACGTGTCCACGTCGCCAGCTAGGGGGGTAAGTTAGCTAACTAGCGTAACGTCGTTGTGCAAGTCAAGCAGATAGCTAGCATGCCCAACTGTTATTTTAAGGTTCTTGCTAACGTTATTACCTAGTTAAGATTTGAGCTATAAACATGTAACTACCTTTCTGACACGTGGCTTGCGATTACATGAAAAAGAGGAAACGTCTAGTACTCTGAAAACAAAACAATTAAGTGCTAACGTTAGCTAGGTACTAGTAGCTAGCTAACGATAGTTAAACGAAATTAGTTAGCAAACTTTGGTTGTCTAGCAAACATCTTCAAATTCTAATCCATAGAAATGAATAATACATCAACCAGGTTGCCAAACTCTAACAATGTACGATAATTATCAATAAAAGGCGCTTCAACAGGCTTGGGCCTAGCTACTAGGACTAGGCCACAAACACAACGCGGTAAGCTAGCTAGCGTTAGCTACAGAGCTACGAGAGAGCGGCGTTCATTTTGTTACCCGTTTTTCAGGTCAACTTCAAGTATCTTCCCATAGCCCTTGAAGAACTTCTCGACGTCCTTTTCCCTTGCTCGATAGCTCAATCTTCCAATGTAAACTCTCGACATTTCCCCTGTGATGATTTTGTGTGTCGCTCACACACTCTCAGGAACAAACACACAGTTAGGCGGTAGTGGAAAAGGCACATAAATTATACACGCTCTCCTGAACACTGTAGGATCGCGCGCAAAAGTGGGCGAGCCATGAATAGACTTCTTCTTCTTCTTCTTCAGTGGGGTTTATCGGCGGTTGGCATCCAACGTTATGGTGCATTACCGCCACCTACTGTACTGGAGTGTGGGCCAGAGACAGGGAGAAACTAAATCCTACCTGCCAGTCCCGTTGCTCTTAAAAAAGATAACAAAATATTTGAGACTATATCTAATGACGTTCTACTCAATATACTCTTTAAACTAATTTCCTGTATCCCCTTCTCCCTCATACTAGATCTCATCCTCTCTCTTTCCCTCTGATACTGCCCACACTGTAGCAATACATGCTCCATGGTCACACTTTCCTGTTGGATGCTTTCCTATCACATTTAATGTCTTATTCAACTGGCTGTGTCTCACCCTTAATCTTGTAAAAATAGCCTCCTCTCTTCTGTCCCTTCCTGCCGTCCTCCCCTCCCCGACTTTCCTCTGTACTTGAAATAAATGCCTTCCCTTATTATCTCTATTCCACTGCTCCTGCCATCTCTGCACCATCACTGTATATATCAGTATTTTTGCCTCTGCCTTGCTCATTGAAACTTCAACATCAATAATATAATAATAATATGCCATTTAGCAGACGCTTTTATCCAAAGCGACTTACAGTCATGTGTGCATACATTTTTACGTATGGGTGGTCCCGGGGATCGAACCCACTACCCTGGCGTTACAAGCGCCATGCTCTACCAATTGAGCTACAGAGGACCAGCCCCACTACTAAGTGCTTGTTTAGCCAGTTCATCTACTGCCTCGTTCCCCTTCACCCCAACATGGGCTGGGACCCACGTAAATCGTATCTGTATACCCATCTGTTTAATCCTGCCATGGGTTTGTAGCACCTCATAAAGCAGGTCTTGTCTGCTACGTGAGCCAAAGGACTGGAGACTCATTAACACTGCACATGAATCAGAGCAAATAACTACTCTGTCTTGTTTGACTTTCTCCACCCACTGCAAGGCCAACAGTATGGCCATCAGCTCCTCCGTATATACAGCCAGATGATCTGTAATACGTTTCCTGACTTCCACCCCACATTCCTGCACTACAAATGCTGACCCAGTACGTCCTGTCCTTGGATCTTTTGAACCATCTGTGTAAATAGCCACAAAATCCTGATACACAGTTTCCAGACGTCTATTAAACAAATCAGATGGATCAACCCCCTTCCTATCTCTCTGTAGTCTCTCCAACACTTCTAGATCAACTACTGGAGGCGGGAGTAGCCATGGTGGATTTACAGGAATAACTACCGTTGGACTAAACTCACTTCCATCCAGTCCCATCTCCTTCGCCTTGGTATTACCCACCCAAAGCTCGTGTTCTGTCTTCGCTCATGTTCCCAGCATGCCTGTAAAATCCCTTTCACAGGATGAGACACCCCATGTCCTTGTAGGTTGACCCAATAATTCATTGCCAGCTGCTGTCTCCTAATCTGCAATGGCATATCCCCCATCTCCACCTGTAATGCAGCCACTGGGGACGTCTGAAACGCCCCACTACATATTCTGAGTCCTTGCCCCTGTATGACATCTAGCCTTTCCAGTGAGGTCCGGGCTGCCGAGCCATATGCTATACTGCCATAGTCTATTACAGATCGGATCAATGCAACATACATGGTCTTCATTTAGGAACGCCCAGCCCCCCACTCCTTCCCCGTCAGACAGTGCATCACATTTAGCACCTTCTTACACTTTCCCACCACTCTCTCAATGTGTTCTGCCCAGGTCAGTCTAGTGTCAAAGTATACCCCAAGGAACCTGAAGGCCCCCACCCTCTCCAAGTTTCTCCCATATAACCTCAAGCATACCTCATCTCCCACCTTCCTCCTGGTAAAGAACACTGTTTGAGTTTTCTCTACAGAGAACCTGAATCCCCACATTAATGCCCACCGCTCTACCTCATCAATTGCTTCCTGTACCTTCCTGACTATGTATGGCACATTTCTTCCCCTCTTCCATAAGGCACCATCATCTGCAAATAACCACCTCCCTATATCCGGCTGTACCTGAGAGTAAACATCATTGATCATGATTGAGAACAACAGAGGACTAATCACGCTCCCCTGTGGTGTACCGTTATCCACCAGGTAGCTGCCTGATAAAGACTTCCCCACCCTCACCTGGATAGACCTTCCAAACAGGAAATCCTTTATCCAGTTGTACGTTCTTCCTCCTACCCCAATAATATCAAGCTTGATTAACAACCCCTCCTTCCACATTATATCATACGCCTTCTCCACATAAAAAAAGACAGCTACAACAGTCTCCTTGTTCACCTGAGCCTTCATGACCTCTGCTGGATCCATAGTTGCCGTACCCTTCCTGAACCCACTCTGATGTGGCGATACTTTCCCTCTGCTCTCCAGGAAGTAAGTTAGCCTCTCCGTAATCATACATTCTATAATCTTACATACAGTCGTGGTCAAAAGTTTTGAGAATGACACAAATATGAATTTTCACAAAGTCTGCTGCCTCAGTTTTTATGATGGCAATTTGCATATACTCCAGAATGTTATGAAGAGTGATCAGATGAATTGCAATTAATTGCAAAGTCCCTCTTTGCCATGAAAATGAACTTAATCCCCAAAAAACATTTCCACTGCATTTCAGCCCTGCCACAAAAGGACTAGCTGCCATCATGTAAGTGATTCTCTCGTTAACACAGGTGAGAGTGTTGATGAGGACAAGGTTGGAGATCACTCTGTCATGCTGATTGAGTTTGAATAACAGACTGGAAGCTTTAAAAGGAGGGTGGTGCTTGAAATCATTGTTCTTGTTCTGTTAACCATGGTTACCTGCAAGGAAACACGTGCCGTCTGTCACGATCGTCGTTAGATGCAGCGGACCAAGGCGCAGCGTACATTCTTTTATTGTAGTACACAACACGAACCAAAACAACAAAACAAACGATACGTGAAGTCCTAGGTTAACACCAAAACAAACCTTACGGAACAAGATCCCACAATAAACAGTGCCAAACAGGCTGCCTAAGTATGGTCCCCAATCAGAGACAACAAGCTACAGCTGCCTCTGATTGGGAACCACCCTGGCCAACATAGAAATACACGAACTAGAACAAAACATAGAAAATAACACATAGAAAATCCACACCCTGGCTCAACATATAAGAGTCCCCAGAGCCAGGGCGTGACAGTACCCCCCCCCCAAAGGCACGGACTGCGACCGCGCCAACCAAACACAAGAGGGTAGGGGCCGGGTGGGCATTCCGCCTCGGAGGCGGATCCGGCTCCGGGCGTGACCACCACTCTCTCTCTACCCCCCCGTAGCGCCCCTGGTCTGGTCTGGCCCCGCTGGCCGGAGCTGGACTGGACATCGGTGGAGCGGATTGCTCTGGCTCCGGTGTGGAGCAGCTGACCGGTGCCGGACCAGGCACCGGTGGAACAGGCACGGACCGTGCCGGACTGATGACGCGCACCACTGGCTTGGTGCGGGGAGCAGGAACGGGCCGGACCGGGCTGACGACGCGCACCACTGGCTTGGTGCGGGGAGCAGGAACAGGCCGGACCGGGCTGGCGACGCGCACCACAGGCTTGGTGCGGGGGACAGGAACGGGCCGGACCGGGCTGACGACGCGCACCACAGGCTTGGTGCGGGGGACAGGAACGGGCCGGACCGGGCTGACGACGCGCACCACTGGTTTGGTACGAGGGACAGGAACAGGCCGGACCGGGCTGGCGACGCGCACCACAGGCTTGGTGCGAGGGACAGGAACAGGCCGGGCTGGACTGTGGAGACGGACTGGAGGTCTGGAACGGAGAGCTGACACAACCCGTCCTGGCTGAATGCCTATTTCCACACACTCTGTGTGAGGCATCAGCACAGGACGTACAGGGCTGTGCACTCGTACTGACACTACAGCACGTGGCACTGGCGCAGGATATCCGGGACCGAGGAGGGGTACTGGAGGCCACGAGCGTTGAGCCGGCACACTCCGTCCTGGCTGCATGCCCACCTTAGCACGACACGTGCGTGGTGCTAGCACAGGACGTACAGGACTGTGCCGGAACACTCGCGGCACAGTACGTAGCTCCGCATAACTCGGAACCTGCCCAGTCTCACGCTGCCTAGCCTGAGTACGGGGAGTTGGCTCTGCTCTACCTCTAGGCTCCGCCAACCACCCTTCCAGCCCCCCAAACCTGGTGGCCTCCTCTCCTAAATCGCCGATGCGCCCTGTAGCTGCCTCCAGCAGCCCTGTCATCCATGCCGTGTGCCCCCCCCCAAATTTTTTTATTGTGGTTGCCTCTCGCGTGTCCGTCGTCGACACGGTTGGTGCCGTTTCTCCTCTCTTGCCATGGCCTGTACCTTTGCCCAGGGCCCTCTGCCCGCGAATATGTCCTCCCATGACCACCATTCGCCCACCTGAGCCATCGCCAGCTTCTCCTCCTGGGCACGCTGCTTGGTCCTTTTATGGTGGGATCTTCTGTCACGATCGTCGTTAGATGCAGCGGACCAAGGCGCAGCGTGATATGCGTACATTCTTTTATTGCAGTACACAACACGAACCAAAACAACAAAACAAACGATATGTGAAGTCCTAGGTTAACACCAAAACAAACCTTACGGAACAAGATCCCACAATAAACAGTGCCAAACAGGCTGCCTAAGTATGGCCCCCAATCAGAGACAACAAGCTACAGCTGCCTCTGATTGGGAACCACCCTGGCCAACATAGAAATACACGAACTAGAACAAAACATAGAAAAGAACACATAGAAAATCCACACCCTGGCTCAACATATAAGAGTCCCCAGAGCCAGGGCGTGACACCGTCATCATTGCTTTGCACAAGAAGGGCTTCACAGGCAAGGATATTGCTGCTAGTAAGATTGCACCTAAATCAACCATTTATCGGATCATCAAGAACTTCAAGGAGAGAGGTTCAATTGTTGTGAAGAAGGCATCAGGGCGCCCAAGAAAGTCCAGCAAGCGCCAGGACCGTCTCCTAAAGTTGATTCAGCTGCGGGATCGGGGCACCACCAGTGCAGAGCTTGCTCAGGAATGGCAGCAGGCAGGTGTGAGTGCATCTGCACGCACAGTGAGGCGAATACTTTTGGAGGATGGCCTGGTGTCAAGAAAGGCAGCGAGGAAGCCCCTTCTCTCCAGGAAAAACATCAGGGACAGACTGATATTCTGCAAAAGGTACAGGGATTGGACTGCTGAGGACTGGGGTAAAGTCATTTTCTCTGATGAATCCCCTTTGCGATTGTTTGGGGCATCCGAAAAAAAGCTTGTCCGGAGAAGACAAGGTGAGCGCTACCATCAGTCCTGTGTCATGCCAACAGTAAAGCATCCTGAGACCATTCATGTGTGGGGTTGCTTCTCAGCCAAGGGAGTGGGCTCACTTACAATTTTGACTAAGAACACAGCCATGAATAAAGACTGGTACCAACACATCCTCCAAGAGCAACTTCTCCCAACCATCCAAGAACAGTTTGGTGACGAACAATGCCTTTTCCAGCATGATGGAGCACCTTGCCATAAGGCAAAAGTGATAACTAAGTGGCTCAGGGAACAAAACATCGACATTTTGGGTGCATGGCCAGGAAACTCCCCAGACCTTAATCCCATTGAGAACTTGTGGTCAATCCTCAAGAGGCGGGTGGACAAACAAAAACCCACAAATTCTGACAAACTCCAAGCATTGATTATGCAAGAATGGGCTGCCATCAGTCAGGATGTGGCCCAGAAGTTAATTGACAGCATGCCAGGGCGGATTGCAGAGGTCTTGAAAAAGAAGGGTCAACACTGCAAATATTGACTCTTTGCATAAACTTAATGTAATTGTCAATAAAATCATTTGACACTTATGGAATGCTTGTAATTATACTTCAGTATACCATAGTAACATCTGACAAAAATATCTAAAAACACTGAAGCAGCAAACTTTGTGAAGACCAATACTTGTGTCATTCTCAAAACTTTTGACCACGACTGTACATGTTGTTACGGATATAGGTCTGACCTGTCTCTCATGGTGTGACAGTTGGCTAGGTAGAGGGTCTGACCTGTCTCTCATGGTGTGACAGTTGGCTAGGTAGAGGGTCTGACCTGTCTCTCATGGTGTGACAGTTGGCTAGGTAGAGGGTCTGACCTGTCTCATGGTGTGACAGTTGGCTAGGTAGAGGGTCTGACCTGTCTCATGGTGTGACAGTTGGCTAGGTAGAGTCTCTGACCTGTCTCTCAGGGTGTGACAGTTGGCTAGGTAGAGGACCTGTCTCTCATGGTGTGACAGTTGGCTAGGTAGAGGGTCTGACCTGTCTCTCATGGTGTGACAGTTGGCTAGGTAGAGGGTCTGACCTGTCTCTCATGGTGTGACAGTTGGCTAGGTAGAGGATCTGACCTGTCTCTCATGGTGTGACAGTTGGCTAGGTAGCGGGTTTGACCTGTCTCATGGTGTGACAGTTGGCTAGGTAGAGGATCTGACCTGTCTCTCATGGTGTGATAGTTGGCTAGGTAGAGGACCTGTCTCTCATGGTGTGACAGTTGGCTAGGTAGAGAGCCTGACCTGTCTCTCATGGTGTGACAGTTGGCTAGGTAGAGGGTCTGACCTGTCTCTCATGGTGTGACAGTTGGCTAGGTAGAGGGTCTGACCTGTCTCTCATGGTGACAGTTGGCTAGGTAGAGGGTCTGACCTGTCTCTCATGGTGTGACAGTTGGCTAGGTAGAGGGTCTGACCTGTCTCTCAGGGTGTGACAGTTGGCTAGGTAGAGGGTCTGACCTGTCTCTCATGGTGTGACAGTTGGCTAGGTAGAGGGTCTGACCTGTCTCTCATGGTGTGACAGTTGGCTAGGTAGAGGGTCTGACCTGTCTCTCATGGTGTGACAGTTGGCTAGGTAGAGGGTCTGACCTGTCTCATGGTGTGACAGTTGGCTAGGTGGAGGGTCTGACCTGTCTCTCATGGTGTGACAGTTGGCTAGGTAGAGGGTCTGACCTGTCTCTCATGGTGTGACAGTTGGCTAGGTAGAGGGTCTGACCTGTCTCTCATGGTGTGACAGTTGGCTAGGTAGAGGGTCTGACCTGTCTCTCATGGTGTGACAGTTGGCTAGGTAGAGGGTCTGACCTGTCTCTCAGGGTGTGACAGTTGGCTAGGTAGAGGACCTGTCTCTCATGGTGTGACAGTTGGCTAGGTAGAGGGTCTGACCTGTCTCTCATGGTGTGACAGTTGGCTAGGTAGAGGGTCTGACCTGTCTCTCATGGTGTGACAGTTGGCTAGGTAGAGGGTCTGACCTGTCTCTCATGGTGTGACAGTTGGCTAGGTAGAGGGTCTGACCTGTCTCTCATGGTGTGACAGTTGGCTAGGTAGAGGGTCTGACCTGTCTCTCATGGTGTGACAGTTGGCTAGGTAGAGGGTCTGACCTGTCTCTCATGGTGTGACAGTTGGCTAGGTAGAGGGTCTGACCTGTCTCATGGTGTGACAGTTGGCTAGGTAGAGGGTCTGACCTGTCTCTCAGGGTGTGACAGTTGGCTAGGTAGAGGGTCTGACCTGTCTCTCATGGTGTGACAGTTGGCTAGGTAGAGGGTCTGACCTGTCTCTCATGGTGTGACAGTTGGCTAGGTAGAGGGTCTGACCTGTCTCTCATGGTGTGACAGTTGGCTAGGTAGAGTCTCTGACCTGTCTCTCATGGTGTGACAGTTGGCTAGGTAGAGGATCTGACCTGTCTCTCAGGGTGTGACAGTTGGCTAGGTAGAGGGTCTGACCTGTCTCTCATGGTGTGACAGTTGGCTAGGTAGAGGGTCTGACCTGTCTCTCATGGTGTGACAGTTGGCTAGGTAGAGTCTCTGACCTGTCTCTCATGGTGTGACAGTTGGCTAGGTAGAGGGTCTGACCTGTCTCTCATGGTGTGACAGTTGGCTAGGTAGAGTCTCTGACCTGTCTCTCATGGTGTGACAGTTGGCTAGGTAGAGGGTCTGACCTGTCTCTCATGGTGTGACAGTTGGCTAGGTAGAGGGTCTGACCTGTCTCTCATGGTGTGACAGTTGGCTAGGTAGAGGGTCTGACCTGTCTCTCATGGTGTGACAGTTGGCTAGGTAGAGGGTCTGACCTGTCTCTCATGGTGTGACAGTTGGCTAGGCAGAGGGTCTGACCTGTCTCTCATGGTGTGACAGTTGGCTAGGTAGAGGGTCTGACCTGTCTCTCAGGGTGTGACAGTTGGCTAGGTAGAGGACCTGTCTCTCATGGTGTGACAGTTGGCTAGGTAGAGGGTCTGACCTGTCTCTCATGGTGTGACAGTTGGCTAGGTAGAGGGTCTGACCTGTCTCTCATGGTGTGACAGTTGGCTAGGTAGAGGGTCTGACCTGTCTCTCATTGTGTGACAGTTGGCTAGGTAGAGGGTCTGACCTGTCTCTCATGGTGTGACAGTTGGCTAGGTAGAGGGTCTGACCTGTCTCTCATGGTGTGACAGTTGGCTAGGTAGAGGGTCTGACCTGTCTCTCATGGTGTGACAGTTGGCTAGGTAGAGGGTCTGACCTGTCTCATGGTGTGACAGTTGGCTAGGTAGAGGGTCTGACCTGTCTCTCAGGGTGTGACAGTTGGCTAGGTAGAGGGTCTGACCTGTCTCTCATGGTGTGACAGTTGGCTAGGTAGAGGGTCTGACCTGTCTCTCATGGTGTGACAGTTGGCTAGGTAGAGGGTCTGACCTGTCTCTCATGGTGTGACAGTTGGCTAGGTAGAGTCTCTGACCTGTCTCTCATGGTGTGACAGTTGGCTAGGTAGAGGGTCTGACCTGTCTCTCAGGGTGTGACAGTTGGCTAGGTAGAGGGTCTGACCTGTCTCTCATGGTGTGACAGTTGGCTAGGTAGAGGGTCTGACCTGTCTCTCATGGTGTGACAGTTGGCTAGGTAGAGTCTCTGACCTGTCTCTCATGGTGTGACAGTTGGCTAGGTAGAGGGTCTGACCTGTCTCTCATGGTGTGACAGTTGGCTAGGTAGAGTCTCTGACCTGTCTCTCATGGTGTGACAGTTGGCTAGGTAGAGGGTCTGACCTGTCTCTCATGGTGTGACAGTTGGCTAGGTAGAGGGTCTGACCTGTCTCTCATGGTGTGACAGTTGGCTAGGTAGAGGGTCTGACCTGTCTCTCATGGTGTGACAGTTGGCTAGGTAGAGGGTCTGACCTGTCTCTCATGGTGTGACAGTTGGCTAGGCAGAGGGTCTGACCTGTCTCTCATGGTGTGACAGTTGGCTAGGTAGAAGACCTGTCTCTCATGGTGTGACAGTTGGCTAGGTAGAGGGCCTGACCTGTCTCTCATGGTGTGACAGTTGGCTATGTAGAGGGTCTGACCTGTCTCTCATGGTGTGACAGTTGGCTAGGTAGAGTCTCTGACCTGTCTCTCATGGTGTGACAGTTGGCTAGGTAGAGGGTCTGACCTGTCTCTCATGGTGTGACAGTTGGCTAGGTAGAGGGTCTGACCTGTCTCTCATGGTGTGACAGTTGGCAAGGTAGAGGGCCTGACCTGTCTCATGGTGTGACAGTTGGCTAGGTAGAGGGTCTGACCTGTCTCATGGTGTGACAGTTGGCTAGGTAGAGGGTCTGACCTGTCTCTCATGGTGTGACAGTTGGCTAGGTAGAGGGTCTGACCTGTCTCTCATGGTGTGACAGTTGGCTAGGTAGAGGGTCTGACCTGTCTCTCATGGTGTGACAGTTGGCTAGGTAGAGGGTCTGACCTGTCTCTCATGGTGTGATAGTTGGCTAGGTAGAGGGTCTGACCTGTCTCTCATGGTGTGACAGTTGGCTAGGTAGAGGGTCTGACCTGTCTCTCATGGTGTGACAGTTGGCTAGGTAGAGGGTCTGACCTGTCTCTCATGGTGTGACAGTTGGCTAGGTAGAGGGTCTGACCTGTCTCTCATGGTGTGACAGTTGGCTAGGTAGAGGGTCTGACCTGTCTCTCATGGTGTGACAGTTGGCTAGGTAGAGGGTCTGACCTGTCTCTCATGGTGTGACAGTTGGCTAGGCAGAGGGTCTGACCTGTCTCTCATGGTGTGACAGTTGGCTAGGTAGAAGACCTGTCTCTCATGGTGTGACAGTTGGCTAGGTAGAGGGCCTGACCTGTCTCTCATGGTGTGACAGTTGGCTATGTAGAGGGTCTGACCTGTCTCTCATGGTGTGACAGTTGGCTAGGTAGAGTCTCTGACCTGTCTCTCATGGTGTGACAGTTGGCTAGGTAGAGGGTCTGACCTGTCTCTCATGGTGTGACAGTTGGCTAGGTAGAGGGTCTGACCTGTCTCTCATGGTGTGTGTTACGGATATAGGTATCCTGTATGTGTATTTGTTTTTCCTCTCCTTCAGCCCTAATCACAGGTGTCCCTTGTGTTCCTGATTGGTGGTCGTTGGGGTGTCCCACCTGTCCGACATCCGTTCGTCTGCTGATTGCTGAGGTGGACCAATCAGTGGACATTCCTCCGTATTGCACCGCCTGTTTCTGGTTTTACATTACCATATCAAATCCCCTGGTTTTAAAAGCCAGTCAGTTGTGTTTTCTGACAGAGACTCTTTTTTCTTTGTGAGTATGGATACTGTGGTGTCTTGTTTTTGTGTACTCACGTGTTTGCTGTCTATACCATATTGTACCTATGTTGTTTGTTTGTGCCTGGGAAAAGGGGGATTTAGCAAGTCACTACCCGTAGGAAAACCTTGTCTAAACACACTAGTTAGACCTGAGCGGACCACCCACTGTGTTTTTGTATGGTTAGCAGTAAGTTTAGCGGTTCTTGAGGCAGGCAAGATCAGTTTAGGGGTGTTTGACTTTATTGTTTCATTCCTTGGGTCCAGCTCAGCCCCTTTTCCCCAAACCATTTACTGTGTGTTTATAATAAGCATTTTGTGTTTGAAGGTAGCTTATGGTTGTCTGTGTATTTTGTTCTCTCTGTTCCGTGTCAATATTCTAATTCGCATGAGTTATGTTACGGGTCTCTTTTCTATCCACCCATGACTGTTAAAGCCACGGGGTTCGTAACACGTGATGTTAAAGCTATTGGCCGATAGCTTGTTGGCCTCGTTGGATCCTTCCCGGGCTTCCGGATTGGTACCACTACTGCCTCCTTCCAACTGCCTGGTAGTTTCCCCTCCTCCCACACTCTGTTGTACAACACCAATACCTTATCCAGTGCCTCATCACTATGATGGGTCAACATAACATAGCACACCTCATCTTTCCCAGGTGAAGTTAACCCAGCCTTACCTATTGCTCTTTTCCCCTCTGCCATGGTAAATGGTGCATTCAACGCATCATTTACATCCTCCCTCCTCTCCAGCACTCCAGGATGTTCCTCTCTCTGCCCCTCTGACAAATTTGCGGAGCTATGCACTTGGACAAATGCTTTGGCCATCATCTCTGCTTTCTCCTCATCTGTTACTGCCACATCCTCCCCACTCGTCAACACCGGATAATCCCACTCCCTTCTGACCCCACGCATCCTCTTAATCACCCCCCCACACTTCTCCCACAGGTGTCTCCCTTCCAATGGTGTCACAGAACCGATGCCAACATGACCTCTTTGCCTGACGGATAGTTCTCCTCACCAGGGCCTGGGCCTGCTTATACTGAATCAGATGTTGGAAGTTATGCGTCCTTTTCAGTCCTCTAAATGCCCTGTTCCTACTCCTCACCATTGCCCCTCATTCCTCCGTCCGCCATGGGACTGCTTTCCTCCTCCTCCTCCCTGAACTCTTAGGTATAGCCTCAGTAGCTGCCCCCACTAACGCTGTTCTCACCCAGTTATTCATACTATCCACATCCCCTCTCATATCCACCCGAGCCATCACCTGCTCACTCAGCTCCTGAAACTGATCCCACTTTGCCCTTCCAAACACCCACCTGCCTACTCCATCCGTTGACACCTCCTCCTCCCTACTGTGCATACTATGGGGTAATGATCACTCCCTACTGTCGACTCCTCCCATACCTCCCACTCCCATATTCCTGCCATCGCACTAGATACCAGAGTGAGGTCCGTAGGCCATTATTCAGGCACACCAGATCTTTCTTTTCTATCAAATGTTCCATCACTTGGCCATTTCCATCCATCCGTTCCCCCCCAAAGCGTGTTGTGGGCATTAAAATCGCCACATTACCTTACTTCTTTCCTGGCCCTCCACCCTCTCCAGCACTTCCATGTCCAATATCTGACACGGATTATAGTAGTTCACTACCTCTTGCACCTCCACTGCCTTCTTCATAGCCTCACACCCACTATATGCCACACTATGAGCACCCCCACAGTTGCAGCACTTTGGTTGTCCACCATCCCCACACTTCCCATACTCATGCTCTCCTCCACACCTGGCACACCTCTTTCTCTTTACAGACTGTTGCCACATGCCCAAACCTCTGGCAGTTATAACATCTTAAAGGCGTCGGTACATAAGCCCTCACATAATAACTCATATATCCTATTGTTACTTTATTTGGCAGTACCCGGTCCTTGAAGTGTAACAGAATAGACGTGCTATCTACTCTATCTCCACCCCTTGTTGCTAGCAATCTTTTAACATTCACTAGAACGCCTCCTCTCAAATTGTCCCTTATCGCTTTAGTGCTACCACTCACAGGCACTCCTGTCATCACCCCTTTAATCCACTGCTTCCCTGCTTGATAAATCCAGCTGCTCGACTCCACTTTACACTTCCCTGTTTGCTTCACTCCGATAGCTTTTTCCCTCTGCGCCATGTCCTTACAGCACACCAACAAGCTCCCATCTCTTAACACTTTAGCATTGACAACTTCCCCAATGAACTCCTTTATCACAGCTGTGTCAAAGTTGCGTCAATTCAAATCTGGTATTAGGAACAAAAGAGGTCAACACGACTTCTAAGATATACTAGTTATTTTAATTAATGCAAAAACCTTCAATGGTAAATATGATGTTTCGTATATAGGGGCTCTTTGAAATACCTCGCAGGGCACTTCAGAGAACTAATCCATTGTTCTAGGTTCTTGCTCAAATACTCTGACAGAGAGAGTTTCCCACCTCTCTGCTGGCCAATCAGAGTAGAGACTTGAGCGTGGTTTAGACTTACTCAGCCTATCCATTGGCACACCGGCTGTTCCCCGCCTCTTCTGTTACCAGGCATACGTTTATCATAACAACCTGTCATAGTGAGAAGAGCCAGCTCCCTTAGACACCATTCCTACGTCCAAGGAAGGTTCACAGATCACAAAGAACCAGTATATTCTAGCATTTGGAGACACAAATCCTTATCTCATTTTACCCCCTAAAACAGCTCTTCACATTAATTACAGCTTGCCAGGTGACACAACCTACATTAGCACAGTCCAGAATGCATTCTTTCTAAGTTAGTCATCCCATCAATTATGAGAATAATAAATCTCTCACAGCTGTCAACCTTATCGGACTCATCGCCCCAACTCCCCCTTCCTCCCTAAACTTCAGAATAACTTTATGCTCCTCCTCACCTCCATGTTCCTCTCGTGTCTTATCTTGCCCTTCCTCGGCACTTTCTACATCCAAACTTCCGCTAGCGTTGGAAGCTAGGTTGCTCTCCTCAGACTTCCTTTTCTGCCTCCATAGACCCCTCGCTCCCGTTCAAACTCCTTCTCCCTTTCTCTCCCGCTTTATTTTTTTCTTTCTTACTCCCTCCTTTATTTGTACCACTATGTTCCATACTTGCTTCACTTTCTTCTCCATCACTATCTCCTACCATCTCTGACCCATTCACAGCACGGCCGTGCCGAACCGCCGCCACAGCGAGTAAGGTTTGTTCGTTTTTCAACGATTTATCCCACCTACTCCTCTATCCTTCCGCCAAAACAAACTGATTTGACTCAAACAACACTACAAGCTGTTCCCCATCAATAGAAGTCGTTCCATGGTTCTTTATACTGTAGCTCAAAGAGTGCAACTGGTTCCAAGAACTGTTCAAATTTAGCAAGTTTGTTCTGTCTTTTGGGGGGAATAGTGTAGTTCATTCACATTCCAATGTTCATTCCATATATAACAGCGTTCCATTGTTCATTCAACAGTGAATGTCATGGACATCTTTTTTTTTAGGCCAGATTGATTGGATCTTTTGTATGTCAACGGTCTTTACATGAATCCCAGTTTAATTTCATAACATCAGAATGACCTTAAAATGTAAATGAAATAACTGTGTGAATAAACAAGGTAAAGTTGACTTGTCTGCCTAGTAGTATCAATGATTTATAAATCATTGAGTAGTATAGAAGATTATATATGTTTGCTTAATGCATAGTTGTTCACGCATGTGGATTTGTTCATAGCACATGTGAATAATCTTATATGGGATGGTCAATACAAAGATAGTTTTCTTTCATTTGTACCACTGAAGTCATCAATCTTCTCTGACCACTAACTGGCACATCGGATGTTTGAAAAAAAATTATAAAAATGTATGCACTCTGGATAAGAGCGTCTGCTAAATGACTAAAATGTCAAATGTAATGTTTCCGACGTGTTGTTCTGGAAGGGGCTTCTATACATTTGGATGCTGATCGTTGTGTGGGACATATGTCACTGGCATCAATTCAAACTGGGCTGCGTTCAGTACGAAGAAACGTAATGCAACATTAAATTAAACGGAAACGGTGCTGTTCTGAACGACCAGTTCAAAACGGGGAATGGTTGAATTGTGTGTTGGGGAACGCTGTCAGCATGGCCGCTGCCCTTAAATTACTTCACGCTTTGCTTCATGCCACACCCACCAACCGGAGCAAATGTACCTCCAAGTCTGTTCAAGAACGTTGAAGAACCTTTTGGGGAAACTTGTCGTCCAGTACAAACCGTTACGCAACGTAGCAAACGTTCAATCGAATTGAACGCACCTCTTGAGATCAACTTTACAATGGAGATGTGATCGCTAGCTACAATGTCTGACAGCTAACGGAAAAACTTTAGAGAGCGGCCGGACAGGTGATATTTAGCTATGGCTAGCCCAATGTTTTCGAAGTATTCATGGCTCGATTTTCTTTTCTCGGTAGTCGGTGTGTGTACCTTCTTGTTTGACGTGGGATCCGATATTTGGGTCGCTACGGAGTTCTACTCGAGTGGGGATTTCTTCTGGTTCGGAGTGTTGATCGGCCTTATGGTCCTGTCTTCGGTCGTGGTCCAGATGTTTAGCTGGTTCTGGTTCAAATACGACCGCGAGCTTGAGGGATTCGATGAGCAAACTGCCAAGCATGTCCTCTTTGGAGGCTGTGTCAAACTTTCATTCCTGCTACATGTACTTCAGCTCGGATTCTTTTGCAGGTACTGTAGCTAGATTTTTATTTTGACACTTGGATTGCATGCACTTGATTCTCATGTGGACCATCTTTGTTAACTACACCTGGTTTATCACAATGTACTAGACAAAGCAGTCTAAAAACACAATCTACATTGATTGGGAAATACATTGTCATTGATTTATTCTATGGCTACAGTGTAGTTCATAATTCTTTATTATAATTTGGTCAATATTATAATAATAGCTATAATTTCCTCTGAAGTTTTTATGTAGCCTATGAAATTGATTTCCTAAGCCATCTATCCAAAAAAAGAGAAATACATGTCAGGGAGTTCACAATAAGACATGATGTGCTGCATGCTATTTGTGAAATGTATAATTTCCTCTTAGTCTTGTTAATACTGAGGCTCACGGAGCAGCTCGTGGACAGCTAATAACATTTGACTTAGGTAACTTGATGGGTTCTACATAACTGACAGTTGTGTCAGCAAGAAAAGCCAGTCATTGGGCTGCACATATAATGTAATAAGTGCATAATAACACACATGATAGTTCATTGGGAATTCAAACTATTTGGGCGAAGTACAAGAATGATCCTTACAGCTCATGATGCTCATATTTGTATAATTTTCTCTTTGTGGTGTGAACACTGAGGCTCACGGAGCAGCTCATGCGCAGCTAATAACATTTGACTTGTGTGGAAACCATCAAGTTACCACTCGGGGTGTGTCAGGTATGTAAACATAGCCAGGAGGCTCTGTCTTGACAAGCTCACTCCCCACCTACACAGATAAGTGGATTTTTATTTATTTTTATGGCGTAAATAGACCTATGTCTGCATCCGGTTCTCTGACAATGATCGGTGTCTTCTGGTTTATTGCTGCTTAGTAACACAAGATGGGAATTCAAACTATTTCGGTGGTACAAGGACCATTCAGCTCATGATAGTGCTCTGTTTCGCCAGCTTTACTCCCGACCTACACAGATGATAAGTTAGCTAAGTGGAATATTTTTTTTTTTTGAATGATGTCCATGTCTGCATGTTCTATTGTCCTTGGCAGGTGTTTCCTGTTTAATGCTGCTCCGACTAACAGACCGTGTTTGTCCACAGAAACATCTCAGCCATATGGCAGGGCTTCCGTGTGTTGTGGCGGTGGGAGCAGTGCTCGGGGTACGCCGTGTACCTGACCTATGACCTGAGAATGCTGCGCCTCATCGAGACCTTCTGTGAGAGCGCACCGCAGCTCACCCTCATGACCCACACCATGCTGCACACCAACAAGGCTAGCACTGTGCAGTGTGAGTTGCTGTCACCTCGACACCTGGGGTTCGTTACAAAAATGGCACCCTTTACTTTAATAAAAAAAAAAAGGTGCCATCTAGAACCTTAAAGGGTTCTTCGGCTGTCCTCATAGGAGAACCTTTTGAAGAACCCTTTTTGGTTGCAGGTACAACCCTTTTGGTTCCAGGTAGAACCCTTTTGGGTAACATGTATAACCCTTTCTACAGACTTCAAAAAGCATCGCCCAGCACTTCTATGTGTTCAACGATCTTTGGCCTGTCAACTTCCTCTTGTCATCTCTTTTGTAGGTGTGAGTGTCATGGCGTCAACTACTTCTATAGCCTGGATGGTGGTGGACTACCACCGCTCCCTGCGTTCCTTCCTCCCAGACAAGGCCAAGCAAGGCTGGGGTTCCGCCTTGGTCTACTTCCGCTCCCTGCGTTCCTTCCTCCCAGACAAGGCCAAGCAAGGCTGGGGTTCCGCCTTGGTCTACTTCCTGTGGAACCTGCTTCTCATCGCCCCGCGCGTGGCATCAGTCGCCCTCTTCGCCACAGTCCTGCCCTCCTACGTGGCCGCCCACTTCCTGCTTATCTGGCCAGTGCTGGTGTTCTGGGTGTGGAGGCAGGAGACGGACTTCATGGACAGCGCCAGCGGAGAATGGCTCTACCGGGCCACCGTAGGTCTCATCTGGTACTTCAGCTGGTTCAACGTGGCGGAGGGAGGGACCAGAGGGAGGAGCATCATCTATCACTCCTTCATGGCCACGGACGGAGGGATCCTGCTGGTCACATGGTGGTTCTACAGAGACCCGGTCCTGACGCAGTCCTACGCCCCCATCCTGCTGGCCACTCTGCCCCTCACCTACCTGATGGGGGTCCTGTTTAAAACCCTCTACTACTGCTGTTTTCACCCCACGCTGTGGAGCCCCCCCGTCAGGGAGATAAGAGTTAGAAGAGGGGCTGCCTGATGGTCAGGAGATGGTGTTCAGAACCATCGGCCCCCAAACTGGCACTCCCCGGTTCCGTAACAAGAGGATGGCAAGCCATGCCACTCACTTCTACTCCGAGGAGGACACCAGACAGCCCAGTAGGACAACCGGGCCCAAGGCCAACACTGTTGTCTGACTGGATGTGCTTGAACTAGACTTTACATGCGATGACCGAGTGATGATGGAATGTCTTCTGTCTTTTTCTAGACCGTCCTGTTTTTCATGCTGTATTTCTGTAGAAATCAGGTGCTGCACAACTCATTGTAAATCAGAGTTGATTTTCAAATTAGCATATTTTGGGAAACAGTGATAAGCTCACTCTGAAGTTTCGTCCCAAATGGCACCCTATTCCCTATATAGTGCACTACTTTTGGCCAGGGCCCATTGGGATATACTTTTCTATTTGGTCAATATTAAAGGGTTACTTTGGGATTTTGGCAATGAGGCTGTTTATCTACTTCCCCAGACTTAGATGCGGATATCATTTTTATGTCTGTATGTCCAGTATGAAGGAAGTTAGATGTAGCGTCGTCAGCCAATGCTAACTAGCGTTAGCGCAATGACTGGGAGTCAATGGGTATCTTAGTTAGCAATTGCAGTAGAGCTAGTTAGCAACTTCCTTCAAACTACACATGGAGACATAAAAATGGTATCTACGAGTTCATCTGACTCTGGGGGAGTAGCTAAAGGGACTCATTGCCAAAATCCCAAAGGATCCCTTTAAAGGGCACTTCATTTAATATAACAGGCTTGTAAAATTCAATATTGGTGCACAATTTCTACTTAAAATATCAAAAGGAACTAATTTTGTGAAACGACCCTGCTACCGTTCATGCTGCCAAAGGTAATTAGAAGAAGTAGTAATGGTACTATTTTATCCGTTTTTATTATTGTGTGAAAATATATATATATTTTTACCTATCTATAGCATTCTGAAAGTTAATTGACATTTTGTTTACTATTTTTGGAAGTACAATGAATGTAGGATGGACTATCACGTTCCTCGCTTTCCCGTTGTAACTATTGTGTTATTTTTTATTCCTTGTCTGTATCTGTGCAGACAGTGCACCCACTAATGACTGGGACGGTCACTCATCCACCAGCTTCAGTAGTCTTTTTTTTGTATATATCAAATCTATGTAGGCCACACTGTACGTACACATGGAGGGAACTTCAATACAGTTACTTTTTAATCACACTGTATGGCCCAAATGGCACCCGATTCCCGCTATAGTGCACTACTTTTGACCAGAGCCCAATGGGCCCAATGTTTTGGACAATGTTCTGTCTCTATAGCCATTCCTGTGGCCTTGTGAAGTTATGTTCCTAGAATGTTAAGATTTCTGTGTGTAACATTATTGGATACTGCAGAATGGAACCCAATATTCCATATTTTAACTGTCATCTCATTCGTTCTTGCACATGATTGTTGTCACACAATGTGTTGTGTGAACCTTTTCCCCTGAAGGTCAACACTTCAACCTTTCTCTTACCTCATCATTTAAAGGGCATGTAATGCCGGGCTATTAAAATCATAAGACAATCACAGAGTTATGTAGTTATGCCTTATCTTTTGTGTCGTTTATATCTGTGGTTTCAATGTTATTTTCTTAAAAGTTCCTCAAGTGTTCTTCCAGGGCTGCACATATTGACAGCGTCAATACATTAGTATAATATCATCTCATATGAGTAATGCTCACATATCTGTCTTCAAACATGATGTACAGTGGGGAAGAAAAGTATTTAGTCTGCCACCAATTGTGCAAGTTCTCCACTTAAAAAGTTGAGAGAGGCCTGTAATTTTCATCATAGGTACACGTCAACTATGACAGACAAATTGAGATTTTTTTTCTCCAGAAAATCACATTGTAGGATTTTTAATGAATTTATTTGCAAATTATGGTAGAAAATAAGTATTTGGTCACCTACAAACAAGCAAGATTTCTGGCTCTCACAGACCTGTAACTTCTTCTTTAAGAGGCTCCTCTGCCCTCCACTCGTTACCTGTATTAATGGCACCTGTTTGAACTTGTTATCAGTATAAAAGACACCTGTCCACAACCTCAAACAGTCACACTCCAAGCTCCACTATGGCCAAGACCAAAGAGCTGTCAAAGGACACCAGAAACAAAATTGTAGACCTGCACCAGGCTGGGAAGACTGAATCTGCAATAGGTAAGCAGCTTGGTTTGAAGAAATCAACTGTGGGAGCAATTATTGGGAAATGGAAGACATACAAGACCACTGATAATCTCCCTCGATCGGGGGCTCCACGCAAGATCTCACCCCGTGGGGTCAAAATGATCACAAGAACGGTGAGCAAAAATCCCAGAACCACACGGGGGACCTAGTGAATGACCTGCAGAGAGCTGGGACCAAAGTAACAAAGCCTACCATCAGTAACACACTACGCCGCCAGGGACTCAAATCCTGCAGTGCCAGACGTGTCCCCCTGCTTAAGCCAGTACATGTCCAGGCCCGTCTGAAGTTTGCTAGAGTGCATTTGGATGATCCAGAAGAGGATTGGGAGAATGTCATATGGTCAGATGAAACCAAAATAGAACTTTTTGGTAAAAACTCAACTCGTCGTGTTTGGAGGACAAAGAATGCTGAGTTGCATCCAAAGAACACCATACCTACTGTGAAGCATGGCGGTGGAAACATCATGCTTTGGGGCTGTTTTTCTGCAAAGGGACCAGGACGACTGATCCGTGTAAAGGAAAGAATGAATTGGGCCATGTATCGTGAGATTTTGAGTGAAAACCTCCTTCCATCAGCAAGGGCATTGAAGATGAAACGTGGCTGGGTCTTTCAGCATGACAATGATCCCAAACACACCGCCCAGGCAACGAAGGAGTGGCTTCGTAAGAAGCATTTCAAGGTCCTGGAGTGGCCTAGCCAGTCTCCATATCTCAACCCCATAGAAAATCTTTGGAGGGAGTTGAAAGTCTGTGTTGCCCAGCGACAGCCCCAAAACATCACTGCTCTAGAGGAGATCTGCATGGAGGAATGGGCCAAAATACCAGCAACAGTGTGTGAAAACCTTGTGAAGACTTACAGAAAACGTTTGACCTGTGTCATTGCCAACAAATGGTATATAACAAAGTATTGAGAAACTTTTGTTATTGATCAAATACTTATTTTCCACCATCATTTGCAAATAAATTCATTAAAAATCCTACAATGTGATTTTTTGGAAATAAAATTCTCATTTTGTCTGTCATAGTTGACGTGTACCTATGATGAAAATTACAGGCCTCTCTCATCTTTTTTAAGTGGGAGAACTTGCACAATTGGTGGCTGACTAAATACTTTTTTCTCCACTGTAAGTTGAAGTGTACTAGCTAGTATTGCATTGTTGTACTTTAACTTTTTCTACCTGAGGACCCATTAGTGATTTCAGTAACTTTATCTACCTGAGGACCCATAGTGACTTCAGGAACTTTGTTAATTTGCTTGTCTTTAATTGTTTCTTTACAAATCAAATCAAAGTTTATTGGTTGTCTACACAGATTTGCAGATGTTATCGCAGGTGCAGCAAAATGCTTGTGTTTCTAGCTCCAATAGTGCAGTAATACCTAACAATACACACATAATCCAAAAAGTAAAAATAAAGAAATTAAGAAATATCAGATCGAGCAATGTCAGTCCGGACTATACAGTATATTTATATATATACACTGTATACACTACCGGTCAAAAGTTTTAGAACACCTACTCATTCAAAGGTTTTTCTTAATTTTTACTATTTTCTACATTGTAGAATAATAGTGACGACATCAAAACTATGAAATAAATAACACATGAATCATGTAGTAACCAAAAAAGTGTTAAACAAATAAAAATATATTTGAGATTCTTCAAATAGCCACCCTTTGCCTTGATGACAGCTTTGCACATTCTTGGCATTCTCTCAACCAGCTTCGTGAGGTAGTCACCTGGAATGCATTTCAATTAACAGGTGTGCCTTCTTAAAAGTTAATGTGTGGAATTTATTTCCTTCTTAATGAGTTTGAGCCAATCAGTTGTGTTGTGACAAGGTAGGGGGGTATACAGAAGATAGAATCATTTGGTAAAAGACCAAGTCCATATTATGGCAAGAACAGCTCCAATAAGCAAAGAGAACCGACAGTCCATCATTACTTTAAGACATGAAGGTCAGTCAATACGGAACATTTCAAGAACTTTGAAAGTTTCTTCAAGTGCAGTCGCAAAAACCATCAAGCGCTATGTTGAAACTGGCTCTCATGAGGACCGCCACAGGAATGGAAGACCCAGAGTTACCTCTGCTGCAGAGGATAAGTTCATTAGAGTTACCAGCCTCAGAAATTTCAGCCCAAATAAATGCTTCACAAAGTTCAAGTAACAGACACATCTCAACATCAACTGTTCAGAGGGGACTGTGTGAATCAGGCCTTCATGGTCAAATTCCTGCAAAAAAAAACACTACTAAAGGACACCAATAAGAAGAAGAGACATGCTTGGGCCAAGAAACACGAGCAATGGACATTAGACCGGTGGAAATGTATCCTTTGGTCTGGAGTCCAAATTTGAGATTTTTGGTTCCTCCGCATGTGTATTTCCCACTGTGAAGCATGGAGGAGGGGGTGTTGGGGTGCTTTGGTGGTGACACTGTCTGAGATGGTTTGGGATGACTCGGACTGCAGAGTGAAGGAAAAGCAACCAACAAGTGCTCAGCATATGTGGGAAGTCCTTCAAGACTGTTGGAAAAGTATTCCAGGTGAAGCTGGTTGAGAGAATGCCAAGAGTGTGCAAAGCTGTCATCAAGGCAAAGGGTGGCTATTTGAAGAATCTCAAATATAAAATATATTTTGATTTGTTTAACTCTTTTTTTGGTTGCTACATGATTCCATATGTGTTATTTCATAGTTTTGATGTCTTCACAATTATTCTACAATGTAGAAAATAGTAAAAAATAAAGAAAAACCTTTGAATGAGTAGGTGTTCTAAAACCTTTGACAGATAGCGTATACAGTACCAGTCAAAAGTTTGGACACACCTACTCATTCAAGGGTTTGTATACTCAGTTTATAATGGTGTGTATAGACATCATGGACAGTATATGACTAGAAAAAGGTGTGTACAGCAGTAGTTATATATAAATTAGCCATGACTACAATACAGTATTATGAATACTATACATATAAAGTGGGTAAAACAGTATGGGAACATTACTTTATTATCACGTCAGGTTGTCTACAACTTGAAATACTCTGTTGAATGCAAATATACATATTTCTCTTGTCCCTCCCCAAAGCATGTTAGGGGGCGGGAGGAATTTGAATGGGAAGGTGTAGACTTGAAAACCTGCTGGACTTTACTTTCAGTTTCACAGTACAAAGGTTCGTCCACAGCAACTTTTTTTCTTCGCTTTTCATTCTCTCTCTCTCTCTCTCTTTCCTTGGGGTAGATAAGTGCTAGAGCCAACGCTAACGTGTGGGATTTCTGTTTACACAGCCACCATGGAGGAGGAAGTGGGAATCCCTGTCCCGTTCAAGTACCCCGCCTCTGACTTCTTGTTGACTGTCAGTGGTCTGTTGTTTTTTCTCATAGATGTGGTACTAGACGTGTTGGCGGTGGTGTCTTTTTACCGACAAGAGGCCTACGTGTTCATGGGAATGCTGGTGTTTCTACTACTGGGCTCCTCAGCCCTGGTCCAGGCTTTCAGCTGGCTGTGGTACCACTATGACAAGGACAGGACTGAGACCAGGACAGAGAGCCTTGTGAAGAGCCTCCGCTCCCTCAAGATCCTCCATGTGTTCCAGATGGGAGTCTACCTCAGGTTCAGTTAAACTTTGTTGACTAAACTTGATGTTGAACTGTGAACAGAAACAGCCACAGACTGTGTTTATAACCTAAATAACTTGTTTCACCAGTGGTGGAAAAGGTACCCAATTGTCATACTTAAGTAAAAGCAAAGATCCCTTAATAGAAAATGACTAAAGTAAAAGTGAAAGTCACCCAGTAAAATACTACTTGAGTAAAAGTCAAAAAGTATTTGTTTTTAAATATACTTAAGTATCAAAAGTAAATGTAATTGCTAAAATATACTCAAATATCAATAGTAAAAGTATAAACCATTTCAAATTCCTTATATAAGCAAACCAGACAGCACCATTTTCTTGTTTTATTTAATTCACAGATAGCCAGGGGCTCACTCCAACACTCAGACATCATTTAGAAATGAAGCATTTAAGTAGTACTTTAAAGTATTTTTACTTAAGTACTTTGCACCACTGGTTTTCACAATCCTTATGAGCTTTAAGTCTGGCAAGCAAGGCTCCTTTAAGAATTTGGTTGCTTTATGTGTTTCCATCTCACCTCAAGGCGGAAACACCTTTGTAACCAAACTCCTTTCTAGAATATAAAATGAAGATAGTTATTATATTCACTGTGAATCCCGTGTATAAAATCCAAAAATATAAAATGGGTGCGGCTGTCATTTTAGATACGCTGGTGTGGTGAGGATCTCGATATGTGGCTTCTGCTGTGGAAAGCGTTACACGGAGGGCGATGCTGTATTTCTGACCCATGACCTCAACATGCTGCGCCTCATCGAGACCTTCTCTGAGAGCGCCCCACAGCTTGTCCTCATGCTTACCATCATCATCCAGAGGGGAGAGGTGGAGCCCATCACAAGTACGTACAAGCAAACAAACATATCATTAATTAGAACACAAAGACCTAGAGGTACAGTTGAAGTCGGAAAGTTTACATACGCTTAGGTGGGAGTCATTAAAACTCGTTTTTTTCAACCACTCCACAAATTTCTTGTGAACAAACTATAGTTTTGGCAAGTCGGTTAGGACATCTGCTTTGTGCATGACACAAGTAATTTTTCCAACAATTGTTTACAGACAGATTATTTCACTTATAATTCACTGTATCACAATTCCAGTGGGTCAGAAGTTTACATACGCTAAGTTGACTGTGCCTTTAAACAGCTTGGAAAATTCCAGAAAATTATGTCATGGCTTTAGAAGCTTCTGATAGGCTAATTGACATAATTTGAGTCAATTGGAGGTGTACCTGTGGATGTATTTCAAGGCCTACCTTCAAACTCAGTGCCTCTTTGCTTGACATCATGGGAAAATCAAAAGAAATCAGCCAAGACCTCAGAAAAATAATTGTAGACCTCCACAAGTCTGGTTCATCTTTGGGAGCAATTTCCAAATGCCTGAAGGTACCACGTTCATCTGTACAAACAATAGATTGGCGGGGCACGCGTAGACAAGATGGCGTATTGAATAGAAATCGGTACAAAACACCTCAAGATAAAAACATAATATTCAAAATCAGTAAGTTAGACTAAATATTAGCATTTCATATATTCGCAGCTAATATAATTCAATCTGGATAATAACACAAAACAGATCATAAGGCTAGAGAAATATATCGACAAATATTCCAACAACACGCAACACCCAAACATGACTGAAGACAAGCGTGGAGAGCCGATCCCCAAAAGGAAACGCGACTCATCGACTGATACAGATGATATATGCTTTTCACCACTGGGTCTGGTAAGTGTGGAAAGCGACCTGTTGAAGTCGATAAATGACAAATTGGGCATACTAGAATTGGTCAGTAAGGACGTAAAAGAGTTGAAAGCGAGTCTTCAAATGAGTGACGAAAAAGCTTTGGTAATGGAGAAAGAAACCAAAAAATTAAAAGTGACTCAAATGGAAACTGACGTTAGGGAACTAAAAAAGGAGAACAACCTTCTGAGAGAAGCCTTACTAGACATCCAAACTAGATCGATGAGGGAAAATCTAGTACTTACGGGTATTCAGGAAAAGGAGGGAGAAATAACAGAGAATATTATGAAGGACTTCCTCCAAAATGGCGTAGCAGTGCGTCGTGGTTTTATTCTGTGTCCTAGTGTAAATATCCAGTTTCTTGTTTTTTTTGTCTATTTTGTATATATTTCTCAATTTTACTTTTCATTCTTTAACTAACTATACTTTCCTGCAACCCGCCTCACCCAACGTGGAAAGGATTCTATTATTTCTTTATAACTTTCATCAAGAACCTTAAGCTGAAACTAGTGTAGCTGCAACTGAATGGCTACTTGCTATTAGTCACCGTTAGCATCTTCACCATTGTCCGTGGCCTACACTATCCACCAGCCAGTACTAGCTCTAGCCTGGACAATTCGTCGGCCAGTCTGCACAGCGTGCTATCGACCCAGAGCTTATCGGACTTTCTGCCGGAATCACTGGACCCTAGCGCCGGATCATCGCAACCAGCTAGCTAGCTGCAACCTGTTGTTGGCTAATTACCATTGCCCCATAGCAAGCACCAGTTAGCCTTGAGCTAGCCTCAGGCCCATCTCCCGGCTATCTACCTCTCTGTCAACCGGACGGGACCTCCTAGTGTTGACACTGAGCCCCGCCGATCCAACACGACTGGTTTGCCGACGAAATCGTCTGATGTGGTTTCAACAGGCTTCCCGTTGCGACGACCACGAAGATCCATCTGCTAGCCCCGGCCCGCTAGCACACGCAAACTACAACTGTACTCCCTGCTAGCTGTGCTGAAGCACCAATTTGAACTGCTCTCGGACTCACATATTGCTGTTCACTGGACCTTATGATCACTCAGCTGCACAGCTGATGCCTGCTGGACTGTTCCTTTACACGGTACCCTGTCCTGTTTATCTGTTTAGCCTCAGCCCAAACTTTATCGCTATTACCAGTTGTTGTCTTAGCTCTCTCTAATAACACCTGTGATTGCTTTATGCCTCTCTCCCATGTCAATATGCCTTGCCTATTGCTGTTTGGGTTAGTTCTTACTATACAATTTCACTGTAGAACCCCTAGTCCCTCTCAAACTGCCTCAAATAGTTCCTTTGTTCCACCCCCCATACACGCCGAGACCGGCTCAATCGGTGCCTCCAGTGATGCTATCTCTTTCATTGTTACCCAACGCTTAGGTTTACCTCAACTGTACTCATATCCTTCCATATCCTTTTCTGTACATAATGCCCTGAATCTTTTCTACAACGCCCGGAGAACTGCCCCCTTTATTCTATGTACCCAACGCACTAGAAGACCAGTTCTTAAAGCCTTTAGTCGTATCCTTATTCTAGTCCTCCTCTGTTCCTCTGGTGATGTAGAGGCGAACCCAGGCCCTGCAGCCCCCAGTATCACTCCTACTCCCCAGGAGCTATCATTTGTTGACTTCTGTAACCGTAAAAGCCTTGGTTTTCTGCACATAAATATCAGAAGCCTCCTTCCTAAGTTTGAGTTATTCACTGCGTTAGCACACTCCGCCAACCCTGATGTTCTAGCAGTGTCTGAATCCTGGCTTAGGAAGGCCACCAAAAATTCTGAAATTTACATCCCCAACTATAACATTTTCCGTCTAGATAGAACTGCCAAAGGGGGTGGAGTTGCAATCTACTGTAGAGATAGCCTGCAGAGCTCTATCATACTATCCAGGTCTGTGCCCAAACAGCTTGAGCTTCTACTTCTAAAAATCCACCTTTCAATAAATAAATCTCTCACTGTTGCCGCTTGCTACAGACCCCCCTCAGCCCCCAGCTGTGCCCTGGACACCATATGTGAATTGATTGCCCCCCATCTATCCTCAGAGTTCGTACTGCTTGGTGACCTAAATTGGGATATGCTTAACACCCCGGCCTTCCTACAATCTAAACTAGATGCCCTCAATCTCACACAAATCATCAACGAACCTACCAGGTACAACCCTAAATCCGTAAACATGGGTACCCTCATAGATATCATCCTGACTAACTTACCCTCTAAATACACCTCTGCTGTCTTCAACCAGGATCTCAGCGATCACTGCCTTATTGCCTGCGTCCGTAACGGGTCCGCGGTCAAACGACCACCCCTCATCACTGTCAAACGCTCCCAAAAACACTTCAGCGAGCAGGCCTTCCTAATTGACCTGGCCCAGGTATCCTGGATGGATATAGATCTCATTCCGTCAGTAGAGGATGCCTGGTTGTTCTTTAAAAGTAATTTCCTCTCAATCTTAAATAAACATGCCCCATTCAAAAAATACAGAACTAAGAACAGATATAGCCCCTGGTTCTCCTCAGACTTGACTGCCCTTGACCAGCACAAAAACATCCTGTGGCGTACTGCATTAGCATCAAATAGCCCCCGCGATATGCAACTTTTCAGGGAAGTTAGGAACCAATATACACAAGCAGTTAGGAAAGCAAAGGCTAACTTTTTCAAACAGAAATTTGCATCCTGTAGCACTAACTCCAAAAAGTTTTGGGACACTGTAAAGTCCATGGAGAATAAGAGCACTTCCTCCCAGCTGCCCACTGCACTGAGGCTAGGAAACACTATCACCACCGATAAATCTACAATAATCGAGAATTTCAACAAGCATTTTGCTACGGCTGGCCATGCTTTCCACCTGGCTACCACTACCCCGGCCACCAGCTCTGCACCCTCCGCTGCAACTTGCCCATGCCCCCCCCGCTTCTCCTTCACACAAATCCAGACAGCTGATGTTCTGAAAGAGCTGCAAAATCTGGACCCCTACAAATCATCTGGACCCCTACAAATCATTTCTTTCTAAAAATAGCCCCCGAAATTGTCGCAACCCCTATTACTAGCCTGTTCAACCTCTCTTTCGTAACGTCTGAGATCCCCAGAGATTGGAAAGCTGCCGCGGTCATCCCCCTCTTCAAAGGGGGTGACACTCTAGATCCAAACTGTTACAGACCCATATCCATCCTGCCCTGCCTTTCGAAAGTTTTTGAAAGCCAAGTTAACAAACAGATCACCGACCATTTCGAATCCCACCGTACCTTCTCCGCTATGCAATCCGGTTTCCGAGCTGGTCATGGGTGCACTTCAGCCACGCTCAAGGTCCTAAACTATATTATAACCGCGATCGATAATAGACAGTACTGTGCAGCCGTTTTCATCGACCTGGCCAAGGCTTTCGACTCTGTCAACCACCGCATTCTTATTGGCAGACTAAATAGCCTTGGTTTCTCAAATGACTGCCTCGCCTGGTTCACCAACTACTTCTCAGATAGAGTTCAATGTGTCAAATCGGAGGGCCTGTTGTCTGGACCTATGGCAGTCTCTATGGGGGTGCCACAGGGTTCAATTCTTGGGCCAACTCTTTTCTCTGTGTATATCAATGATGTCGCTCTTGCTGCTGGTGACTCTCAGATCCACCTCTATGCAGACGACACCATTTTGTATACATCTGGCCCTTCATTGGACACTGTGTTAACAAACCTCCAAACGAGCTTCAATGCCATACAACACTCCTTCAGTAGCCTCCAACTGCTCTTAAACACTAGTAAAACTAAATGCATGCTCTTCAACCGAACGCTGCTTGCACCCGCCCACCCGACTAGAATCACTACTCTCGACGGGTCTGACCTAGAGTATGTGGACAACTACAAATACCTAGGTGTCTGGTTAGACTGTAAACTCTCCTTCCAGACACATTAAGAATCTCAAATCCAAAGTTAAATCCAGAATCGGTTTCCTATTTCGCAACAAAGCCTCCTTCACTCATGCTGCCAAACATGCCCTTGTAAAACTGACTATCCTACCGATCCTTGACTTCGGCGATGTCATTTACAAAATAGCCTCCAACACTCTACTCAGCAAATTGGATGTAGTCTATCACAGTGCCATCCGTTTTGTCTCCAAAGCCCCATATACTACCCACCACTGTGACCTGTACGCTCTTGTTGGCTGGTCCTCACTACATATTCGTCGCCAAACCCACTGGCTCCAGGCCATCTATAAATCACTGCTAGGCAAATCCCCGCCTTATCTTAGCTCATTGGTCACCATAGCAACACCCACCCGTAGTATGCGCTCCAGCAGGTATATCTCACTGGTCATCCCCAAAGCCAACACCTCCTTTGGCCGCCATTCCTTCCAGTTCTCTGCTGCCAATGACTGGAACAAATTGCAAAAATCTCTGAAGGTGGAGACACATATCTCCCTCACTAACTTTAAGCATCAGTTGTCAGAGCACCTTACCGATCACTGCACCTATACACAGCCCATCTGAAATTAGCCCGCCCAACTACCTCATCCCTATATTGTTATTTATTTTGCTCATTTGTACCCCAGTATATCTATTTGCACATCATCTCTTGCACATCTATCATTCCAGTGTTAATACTAATTGTAATTATTTTGCACTATAGCCTATTTATTGCCTTACCTCCATAACTTGCTACATTTGCACACACTGTATATATATTTTTCTGTTGTATTTTTGACTTTATGTTTTGTTTTACCCCATATGTAACTCTGTGTTGTTGTTTTTATCGCACTGCTTTGCTTTATCTTGGCCAGGTCGCAGTTGTAAATGAGAACTTGTTCTCAACTGGCTTACCTGGTTAAATAAAGGTGAAATAAATAAATAAATAAAATAAAATACAGCGCTACAAATCCCACTCGAGGCTGTCGATAAAATCCATCTCGAACGTGTACATCGTTTCGGAAAAAGAGGACAGAAATATGAGCGCCCAATCGTTGCCAAATGTGCTTTTTTTAAGGATAAAGCTATGGTGAAAAGCCTAGGAAAAAGACTTGCTGGCACGAAAATAGGCATGAATGATCAGTTCCCGAGGGAGATTGTAGAAAGGCGCAAAGTTCTGTATCCAATCTTCAAGGAAAACAGATTAAAAGGGAAACGTGTTGCACTCGTGGTGGATAAATTATATATTGACAACAAAATGTTCAGAGACACAAAGACTACTCCATGGCTATTCTAAAAGTTGTAATAGAGGAGTCAAATATTGGAGCACCTGATACTAGCAAGGGGATTGTAATATTAAATAACATTTATAGTAAGTATAGTATTTTATAAAAGGATAAAACTATATAACAAGCAGAATAATACATATTTAAATAAAAATAATTAGAACATGGCTTTTTTGGCGGGAGGTTGTTGTTTTGGCGGATGGTTGTTGTGGTTGGTCCTGTGTTCTCTCTGGCGTCCTTTCCCCCTTGCGGCAGATGTGGATGCGGGTGCGTTTGCACGCTCGGCCCATTTCTTCCGCAGTCAACCATGTGGTGTGCATTTTTGTGTTTGAAAAGGTGCGGCGTTAAGTGAGTGAGAGGGGAAATGGTTGCATATCCCAGAGCCGACCGGGGGTCTATGAGCAGGGGTAGTGAGAGAGAGCTTTCAATTTTGTGTAGATGAGGGATGTACATTTTTAAATATAGTATACATCTAATCTAATTTTTCATTGTCCTATCATGATGGAAAGATCCCTAACCCTATAACCTGGACACCCACCTGAGCGACCCATACACCAAAGAGAAGTTCCCATCTCTTTTATGGACCTGCTGTGAATATGCAGCCTAAACAGAGAAATAAATGCGGTCAGAGACCTACTTGAGCAGCACCACCCCCTCAAGATTCTGAGCCTGCCTGGCAGGGTTGGTCCTACAAAGCCAGAGCCCCCTGATGGGAGAGCATAATATACAAGGAAATTCTCAAAGCTGCTAATGAGAACCTTGACGACCTTTTACCTAGCCAGTGGGGATTCCGGTGGGGTACGCCCACCCAGGTAGTGGCAGTGCTGGCAACACTGGCTGCAGTAACCCATGGGGAGGGGGTCACACTCGGACAATCAGAGAGGGGGTTTATCATTGTGGCCCAGGTGGCACAAAATAATCAAAGGTCTGACCGCATGGAGATGCTTGGGAAAATGGTTACAACAGGGGATCAGAGTGTTTGTGTCTCAGGTGAAGAGGGTGGATCACCTAGGACTTGACATAGATTAAGTAGATTAATCAAATCTCACATTGTTATCAATTTCTGCTCAATCTGCATGCTTTCTCAATCAGCTTTAACTGTATGTGCACTCGTAAATCAAGTTATTTCTCGAGTTGGGCTCAACAGCCGTTGAGTATCTGATTTTATGGTGGATTGTGGAGGAGGGGGGTTGAGTGTGTTGGAGTATGTGCGTGTGTGCTTGTCTGACATCTGTTGTGGGGGGGTGGGGATGTTGGGGGGGAGGGGGGGGGGGTATGGGATGGACCACGGGAATTATTTGCTAGGATAATAATTGCTTGTCAATGAATTAAATGTAATACAATGGTAATCCGGGTTATATGTTAGAATCCTACGCGTGAACTGCCGACATTATTACGCATATTAATTGATAATGATGGAAAATAGGATATGCATAATTAAAAAAAAATAGTTATAGATATACAGTGAGCTCCATAATTCATTGGACAGTGACCATTGTTTTGTTATTTTGGTTCTGTACTCTAGCACTTTGAGTTTGAAAGGATACAATGACAATGAGCGTGAAGTGCAGACTGTCAGCTTTAATTTGAGGGTATTTTCATACATATCGGATGAACCATTTAGAAATGACAGCACCTTTTGTACATGGTCCCCCCATTTTAAGGTACTACAAGTATTTGTTAAATTGGCTTCACAGATGTGTGTCGTTAGGCAGGTGTATTAATTTGTGTCGTTAGTGAATGCAGGAGAGCTGTTGATGAATAGTAATGATTCTAGACGTTGCTATTGCCTTTGGAGGTTGTTATTGGGGTGTGACAACATGAGGAAGACAGCAGTGTCGATGCAAATGAAGTTGGCCGTCATAAGGCTCAGAAATGAAAATCAATCATTCAGGAACATTGCAAAAACCCTGGCCATGCCCAAGTCAACAGTTTTGTTCATCATTAACAAGAAAAAAACAACCGGTGAACTCAATTATGTCAAAAGACCCGGTAGACAGAGGAAGACCACTGTAGTGGATGACCGGAGAATACTCTCTATGGTGAAGAAAAAAACCCTGATAACAGCCCAACAGATCAAAAACACTCTCCTGGATGCAGGTGTAGATGTGTCAAAGTCTACCATACGCAGAAGACTACACCAGCAGGACTACAGAGGGTACACTACAAGATGCAAACCACTGATAAGCCTGAAGAACAGAAAGGCAAGATTACAGTTTGCTAAAAAGCACCTAAAAGAACCCTAAGAGTTCTGGAAAAAAATATTGTGGACAGATGAGACAAAGATTAACATGTACCAGAGTGATGGAAAGACAAAAGTGTGGAGAAAAAAAAGAAATGCCCATGATCCAAAGCATACCACCTCATCCATGAAACATGGTGGAGGGGGTGTTATGGCTTGGGCCTGTATGGCTGCCAGTGGAACAGGCTCACTTGTCTTCATCGATGATGTGACTGCAGACAGAAGTAGAACAATGAATTCTGAAGTCTACAGAAATATTTTATCTGCTCAGATAAAACCAAATGCCTCCAAACTCATTGGACGGCACTTAATCACGCAACAAGACAATTACCCTAAACATACTGCTAGAGCAACAAAGGGGTTTTTGATGGCCAAAAAGTGGAAAAACCTTGACTGGCCGAGTCAATCACCAGATCTGAATCCAATTGAACATGCATTTTACATGCTGAAGAGGAGACTTAAGGCAATAAGTCCCCGAAACAAGCAGGAACTGAAGATGGCTGCAGTACAGGCCTGGCAGAGCATCACCAGGGAAGATACCCAGCGTCTGGTGATGGCGATGCATCGCAGACTTCAAGCAGTCATTGCATGCAAAGGATATGCGACCAAATATTAACAATGATTACTTTATTCTACATTATGTTAAACTGTCCAATGTTTTTTGATGCCCGAAAATGGGGGGGACCATGTACAAAAGCTTCTATAATTCGTAAACGGTTCATCCGATATGTATGAAAATACCCTCAAATTAAAGCTGACAGTCTGCACTTCACCCTCATTGTCATTGTATCCTTTCAAACTCAAAGTGCTAGAGTACAGAACCAAAATAACAAAAGAATGGTCACTGTCCAGTGAATTATGGAGCTCACTGTATATATACAGTGGGGAAAAAAAGTATTTAGTCAGCCACCAATTGTGCAAGTTCTCCCACTTAAAAAGATGAGAGAGGCCTGTAATTTTCATCATAGGTACACGTCAACTATGACAGACAAATTGAGAAAAAAAAATCCAGAAAATCCCATTGTATGATTTTTAATGAATTTATTTGCAAATTATGGTGGAAAATAAGTATTTGGTCACCTACAAACAAGCAAGATTTCTGGCTCTCACAGACCTGTAACTTCTTCTTTAAGAGGCTCCTCTGTCCTCCACTCGTTACCTGTATTAATGGCACCTGTTTGAACTTGTTATCAGTATAAAAGACACCTGTCCACAACCTCAAACAGTCACACTCCAAATTTCACAATGGCCAAGACCAAAGAGCTGTCAAAGGACACCAGAAACTAAATTGTAGACCTGCACCAGGCTGGGAAGACTAAATCTGCAATAGGTAAGCAGCTTGGTTTGAAGAAATCAACTGTGGGAGCAATTATTAGGAAATGGAAGACATACAAGACCACTGATAATCTCCCTCGATCTGGGTTTCCACGTAAGATCTCACCCCGTGGGGTCAAAATGATCACAAGAACGGTGAGCAAAAATCCCAGAACCACACGGGGGGACCTAGTGAATGACCTGCAGAGAGCTGGGACCAAAGTAACAAAGCCAACCATCAGTAACACACTACGCCGCCAGGGACTCAAATCCTGCAATGCGAGACGTGTCCCCCTGCTTAAGCCAGTACATGTCCAGGCCCGTCTGAAGTGCATTTGGATGATCCAGAAGAGGATTGGGAGAATGTCATATGGTCAGATGAAACCAAAATATAACTTTTTGGTAAAAACTCAACTCGTCATGTTTGGAGGACAAAGAATGCTGAGTTGCATCCAAAGAACACCATACCTACTGTGAAGCATGGGGTTGGAAACATCATGCTTTGGGGCTGTTTTTCTGCAAAGGGACCAGGACAACTGATCCGTGTAAAGGAAAGAATGAATGGGGCCATGTATCGTGAGATTTTGAGTGAAACCCTCCTTCCATCAGCAAGGGCATTGAAGATGAAACGTGGCTGAGTCTTTCAGCATGACAATGATCCCAAACACACCGCCCGGGCAACGAAGGAGTGGCTTCGTAAGAAGCATTTCAAGGTCCTGGAGTGGCCTAGCCAGTCTCCAGATCTCAACCCCATAGAAAATCTTTGGAGGGAGTTGAAAGTCTGTGTTGCCCAGCGACAGCCCCAAAACATCACTGCTCTAGAGGAGATCTGCATGGAGGAATGGGCCAAAATACCAGCAACGGTGTGTGAAAACCTTGTGAAGACTTACAGAAAACGTTTGACCTGTGTCATTGCCAACAAACGGTATATAACAAAGTATTGAGAAACTTTTGTTATTGACCAAATACTTATTTTCCACCATCATATGCCAATAAATTCATAAAAAATCCTACAATGTGATTTTCTGGAATTTTTTTTCTCATTTTGTCTGTCATAGTTGACGTGTACCTATGATGAAAATTACAGGCCTCTCTCATCTTTTGAAGTGGGAGAACTTGCACAATTGGTGGCTGACTAAATACTTTTTTTCCCCACTGTATATAGAGGTGAAAGCATTGGAAATGCTTTTGGCGGTTAATCTGCTTCTGTTTTGTGGGTGGCACTGTGTGCTGTTTTCGATGGATGGGTCCTGGCCTCTCGGGGCCTTAGGGATCCGTAGGGACGTGGGTGGGATGCTGATCACTGGGATGACGGCTCAACTTGGGATGGGGAGGGGCTTTAGCGGGGGAATTAGTGGAGAACAATTGAAGGGTTACTCCGTAGCAATGCAAATATCACGGTACAGCTATATGGACACTCAATCATTACGCTATTTTTTTATTGGTAAATTTACAAACATATATAATGATAAATAGACTTGAAACTTGTATCTCATTATGGTGTATGGTGAAATAAGTATAGCCAGTTATAATTGTAATGGCTTAGCTGATAATAACAAAAGAAGAACAATATTTACATGGCTCAAAGAGAAGGAATATAATATCTATTGTATACAGGAAACTCATTCAACAATTCGAGATGAAGTTGCGTGGAAAAAAGAATGGGGGGGGGGAAATATACTTCTCCCATGGGCAAAGAAATTCAAAAGGGGTGATGATATTAATTAATAGTAATTTCGATCCGAATGTGCAAATTGTCCAAATAGATACGCAAGGTAGATGGATTATTTTAAATATGTTATTGGACCATAAACAGATATGGCTCATTAACCTTTACGAACAAAATAATGATGATCCACAATTCTTTGACATTATATATAATAAATTATCAAGCCTGCAAGCAACTCAAGACAATATTATTATGGTGGGGGATTATAATACTGTTTTAAATAGCTCAATGGGCCGTAAAGGAAATCACACCACAAACAATCACCCACATGCTCTTAAGGAAATTGTGAATGTCATGGATACATTAGAACTAGTAGATATATGGAGGCTTAAATATACTGATCTAGTGAGATATACATGGCGGAGACTCAATCAAGCTAGTCGTCTTGACTTCTTTCTTATCTCATTCTCGTTGGCACCAAAAGTAAAAAAAAGTGTTGATAGGGGACAGAATGCGGTCGGACCATCATATAATAGGCATATACATTACTCTTACTGAATTTCCACGTGGGCGAGGATATTGGAAATTTAATCAAAGCCTATTGGATGATAATTTATTTATAATTAGAACAAAGGAATTTATAATGGACTTTTTCCAACATAACATAGGTACAGCGAATCCCCTTATTGTATGGGACACCTTTAAATGTGCCTTTAGAGGCCATGCAATTCAGTACTCAATTCAGTACAAAACAAAAGCAATTTAGGTCAAAAGAGTTTATACTAAGAAAGGAAATAGAAAGTCTAACAGAACAGATAGATGGCAATAAAAACTGTAACATAGAGGCTCAGAATAAATTAGAGGAAAAACAAAAAGAAATGGAGAAACTTATTCAAGAAAGATTAAGTGTAATATATTATAAAAATAAAGCAAACTGGATGGAATATGGGGAAAAATGCACAAAATTCTTTTTTAATCTTCAACATAGGAATGCTACCAAAAATAACTTAATGAAACTGGTTACAATTGACGGAGTCACCCATAATTCACCAAATGATATTTTGAAGGAAGAAACAAAGTACTTTAAACATATGTTTTCTTTTCAGTTGCCTCCATCTCCTCTAACTGAAGCTAATTGTAGAGATTTTTTTCTATTGATAATGTCAAATTAACAGCCACACAGAAAGACTCATGTGAAGGTGAAATTACAGAGGAGGAACTTCTGGATGCAATTAAAGACTTTAAGTCCGGGAAAACTCCAGGGTTGGATGGCATACCAGTCGAGGTATACCAAACCTTTTTTGATATACTAAGAGGACCGTTATTAGCAGGATACAAGTGGAAAATATAAAGAAAGGGGAGTGTATATATATAAAAACAAAACATGGGGGATTGGAAGTGATGCAGACAATTACATTGATAGAAGATACAATCTATCTGCAATATTAAGCTGATCCATCCCCCCCAAAAATGAAAAAAATGAAGAAGAAAAAATGGAAAAAAATAGATAGAAAAAATTAATTAATTAAAAATTTTAGAATAAAAAAAAAATACAATACTATACAAGTATAAACACCATGGGACCACGCAGCCGTCATCCCGCTCAGGAAGGAGACACGTTCTGTCTCCTAGAGATTAACGTACTTTGGTGCGAAAAGTGCAAATCAATCCCAGAACAACAGCAAATGACCTTGTGAAGATGCTGGACTAAACAGGTACAAAAGTATCTATATCCACAGTAAAACACGTCCTATATCGACATAACCTGAAAGGCCGCTCAGCAAGGAAGAAGCCACTGCTCCAAAACCGCCATAAAAAAGCCAGACTACGGTTTGCAACTGCACATGGGGACAAAGATCGTACTTTTTGGAGAAATGTCCTCTGGTCTGATGAAACAAAAATAGAACTGTTTGGCCATAATGACCATCGTTATGTTTGGAGGAAAAGGGGGTGGCTTGCAAGCCGAAGAACACCATCCCAACCGTGAAGCACGGGGGTGGCAGCATCATGCTGTGGGGGTGCTTTTCTGCACGAGGGACAGGTGCACTTCACAAAATAGATGGCATCATGAGGAAGGAAAATTATGTGGGTATATTGAAGCAACATCTCAAGACATCAGTCAGGAAGTTAAAGCTTGGTCGCAAATGGGTCTTCCAAATGGACAATGACCCCAAGCATACTTCCTTAGTTGTGGCAAAATGGCTTAAGGACAACAAAGTCAAGGTATTGGAGTGGCCATCACAAAGCCCTGACCTCAATCCTATAGAAACTGTGTGGGCAGAACTGAAAAAGCGTGTGCGAGCAAGGAGGCCTACAAACCTGACTCAGTTACACCAGCTCTGTCGGGACGAATGGGCCAAAATTCACCCAACTTATTGTGGGAAGCTTGTGGAAGGCTACCTGAAATGTTTGACCCAAGTTAAACAATTTAAAGGCAATGCTACCAAATACTAATTGAGTGTATGTAAACTTCTGACCCACTGGGAATGTGATGAAATAAATAAAAGCTTAAATAAATAATTCTCTCTACTATTATTCTGACATTTCACATTCTTAAAATAAAGTGGTGATCCTAACTGACCTAAGACAGGGAAGTTTTACTAGGATTAAATGTCAGGAATTTTGAAAAACTGAGTTTAAATGTATTTGGCTAAGGTGTATGTAAACTTTAGACTTCAACTGTATATCTGGTGGATATAAGTGATATGTAACTAGGCCCCAGATTTTTCCATGGTCAGGTCGTTTGTTTAGGAAAAACTCCTTTAAGAGGTGACTGACTCCAAACCTGATGATACATTTTTATAATTCCTTTCATTGACAGTTTACTTGTTATAACATCCTGAATTTATGTTTTGTCTCTTCCTCAGTCTTAAAGGCACTTGGTTCAGTGTCTGCCATCGCCGTCAGCGTGACCATGTACCACCGCTCCCTGCGTTCCTTCCTCCCAGACAAGGCCAAGCAGGGCTGGTGCTCCTCAGTGGTCTTCTTCATGTGGAACCTGCTCCTGATTGGTCCACGCGTGGCAGCAGTCGCCCTCTTCACCTCGGTCTTCCCCTGCTTCATCGCTGCCCACTTCCTGTCTTCCTGGATGGTTCTATTTTTCTTCGTCTTGCGACTGAAGACGGACTTCATGGAGAGCGCCGGCGGAGAATGGCTCTACCGGGCCACCGTAGGTCTCATCTGGTACTTCAGCTGGTTCAACGTGGCGGAGGGGCACACCAGGTGGCAGAGCACCTTCTACCACACCTGGATAGGAGTGGATATTGGGATGCTTTGTGGTCTTTGGGTGTGGCAGATGAGCAAGAACCCTCCATATTTTGAACTGCCCCTAGATCCTTATGTCATCCTTGGCATTATGATCTCACTCTACATAGCTGGGCTCTGTCTTAAGGTGATATACTACAAATTCTGTCACCCAAAGATTACAAAGCTGGGAGAAGTTGAGTATCACCTTGAGCCGAGGTCGGAGGAGGTCCCCACAGATGGGGATGTAGTTGACTCTGGGTTAATGAACCGTAGTAGGGGTCTTACAGAGCCCGTCAGAACCTACTTAGGCCCTCCGGAACCGGCCGTCAGGATCAATAACAGGATGAGGAATTTAGCTGATAACTTCTACTCTTAATCCGGATTATCAGATGCCTCCTACACATTGAGAAGACTGTATGGGCTTGTTCAACATTGTAGCCGACAACCCAGCCAGGCGACTGCCGACTGACTGATCTACAAATCACCTTGCATCATAAATAACTACTCATTATTTGTAGATCAGTCAGTCAGAATTGACCCACAATGAGTAAAATTTACCCACAATGAGTAAAGGGTCTGTCGGTTTACGATCCATCCGTGTACTTGATTAATTCATCAATCAATTAATTAATCAACGACACTAATTAGTAAGGAACTCCCCTCACCTGTTTGTATATAGGTCTTAATTGAAAGGAAAAAAACAAACTCAGTGGAACGAGTCCTACTTAAATGAACCATCTCTACAGTGTGACACACTAAATGTTAGCAGGGTGTGCACTCTGTCAGGACTAGACGGTAAAAACCTTCAGGGGATCTCAGAATGGGATTTTAACAGTGCAGTTCTGAGTGAACGTTTCCTTGGTCTTCGTGTGTACAGTCGTGGTCAAACGTTCTGAGAATGACACAAGTATCGGTCTTCACAAAGTTCGCTGCTTCAGTGTTATGAGATATTTTTGTCAGATGTTACTGTGGTATACTGAAGTATAATTACACACATTCCATAAGTGTCAAAGGATTTTATTGACAATTACGTTAAGTTTATGCAAAGAGTCAATATTTGCAGTGTTGACCTTTCTTTTTCAAGACCTCTGCAATACGCCCTGGCATGCTGTCAATTAACTTCTGGGCCACATCCTGACTGATGGCAGCCCATTCTTGCATAATCAATGCACAGGATTGGCCACAAATTCTCAATGGGATTAAGATCTGTGGAGTTTCCTGGCCATGGACCCAACATTTCGATGTTTTGTTCCCCGAGCCACTTAACACTTTTGCCTTATGGCAAGGTGCTCCATCATGCTGGAAAAGGCATTGGTCGTCACCAAACTGTTCTTGGATGGTTGGGAGAAGTTGCTCTCGGAGGATGTGTTGGTACCATTCTTTATTCATGGCTGTGTTCTTAGGCCAAATTGTGAGTGAGCCCACTCCCTTGGCTGAGAAGCAACCCCACACATGAATGGTCTCAGGATGCTTTACTGTTGGCATGACACAGGAGTGATGGTAGCGCTCACCTTGTCTTCTCCGGACAAGGTGTTTTCCGGATGCCCCAAACAATCGGACAGGGGATTCATCAGAGAAAATGACTTTACCCCAGTCCTCAGCAGTCCAATCCCTGTACCTTTTGCAGAATATCAGTCTGTCCCTGATGTTTTTCCTGGAGAGAAGGGGCTTCCTCGCTGCCCTTCTTGACACCAGGCCATCCTCCAAAAGTCTTCGCCTCACTGTGCGTGCAGATACACTCACATCTGCCTGCTGCCATTCCTGAGCAGCTGAATCAACTTTAGGAGACGGTCCTGGCGCTTGCTGGACTTTCTTGGGCGCCCTGACGCCTTCTTCACAACAATTGAACCTCTCTCCTTGAAGTTCTTGATGATCCGATAATTGGTTGATTTAGGTGCAATCTTACTAGCAGCAATATCCTTGCCTGTGAAGCCCTTTTTGTGCAAAGCAATGATGACGGCACGTGTTTCCTTGCAGGTAACCATGGTTAACAGAGGAAGAACAATGATTTCAAGCACCACCCTCCTTTTAAAGCTTCCAGTCTGTTATTCTAACTCAATCAGCATGGCAGAGTGATCTCCAGCCTTGTCCTCGTCAACACTCTCACCTGTGTTAACGAGAGATTCACTGACATGATGGCAGCTGGTCCTTTTGTGGCAGGGCTGAAATGCAGTGGAAATGTTTTTTGGGGATTAAGTTCATTTTCATGGCAAAGAGGGACTTTGCAATTAATCTGATCTCTCTTCATGACACTCTGGAGTATATGCAAATTGCCATCATCAAAACTGAGGCAGCAGACTTTGTGAAAATTAGTATTTGTGTCATTCTCAAAACTTTTGACCACGACTGCAGTGTTCTGGACTGCCTGATTTTCATGTGTGTGATGCGAATGTGATCCTTTTTGTACAGTGATGCCAAAGGCACATTTCCATCACGGATGGACCAAGTTATATTCTTTCTTTCCCAAAGGTACTTTTCCCATACAGCTGCTGGCGAGGTTCTGAAGTCTAAAGTTAGACGACGTACAGTATTTTTGTTTTATTGTTACATTCTGCTGTAAATTATGTATGCATGCACTAAAACACTGACAATGAAACCAGGCACCTTTCAAAGTACTTTTATTTGTATTTACACTACCATGAGTATTGTTAATGTACACAGGACAACCTTATTGGGCCTTCAACAGTGTTCCGGTCCCATACAGAAAAGTGGGGTGGGAAAACACATGAGTCAGTTATACACCACATGACCGAAAGTATGTGGACACCTGCTCGTCGAACATCTCATTCCAAAATCATGGGCATTAATATGGTGTTTGTGTCCCCCGGTAGTAAGTATTGCAACCAAGGACACGGTTTTTACACGCTTCAGCACTCGGCGGTCTCGGCTGAGCCGTTGTTGCTCCTAGACGTTTCCACTTCACAATAACAGCACTTACAGTTGACCGGGGCAGCTCTACCAGGGCAGAAATTTGACAAACTGACTTGTTGGAAAGGTGGCATCCTATGACGGTGCCACGTTGAAAGTCACTGAGCTCTCCAGTAAGGCCATTCTACTGCCAATGTTTGTCTATGGAGATTGCATGGCTGTGTGCTCGATTTTATACACCTGTCAGCAACGGGTGTGGCTGGAATAGCAGAATCCACTAATTTGAAGGGGTGTCCACATACTTTTGTATATATAGTGTAAGTTTCAACGTCTTAATTTGAGCCAGATATATCCCTACAAAGTACATGATCAAGTTGAGCCAGATGTATCCGTACAAAGCTATGTACCTTCATAGCATTCGACAGTTGAATTATTACAACAGAAAAACGAAACATTTCTACATGACAGCCAACACAGACTGGTCAAAATGCACTTCAACAAACGGTTTGTTAAGAGCATATAAATGGTACATAGTTCTTGGCCTTGAACACAAATCCAAGGGATGCATAAAACAGTCCCATCCCCGACTAATAAGTAAAAAAAAATAAAATAATCCAGAATCATGCTCTTTATTAGCAACAGAGTACTTTAAAACAGAAACCATCACTGATTGAAATAAATGCACTGTAAACACCTTCCATGACAACAAAAAAACTAAATCATACCAACCAAAAAGGTGAAAAAAAACACTAGAGATGTGATCAGCACAATGATGACAATGTTTTTGGTTGGGGTAGATTGATTTCCATGACGTAAGATATTCAAGATGTAGGTCGGAGGATCAGGATTGGCTGATTTTTTTATATTCACATCTCTGACAAAATAAACGTGTGGAAACAGACCGTAATATGAATGTGCAGTCAGTCAATTAAAGACACCGGTCTGTCTGTCAACCTCACAAAATTCCATGTCCAGGACAACCTTTCATTCCAAGGGGATCTAATTCATCATTTTTACAATGCTTACATTCTCTCAACTCCATTAGGTAGAAACATGTACTGTTTCGGACAAACATACTGTAACCTCTACTTTATACATGTGCATGGTTGAGATGTGATTGTCTAAGCAGTGAAAACAAGACAGCGACTCAAAAAAATGCTAAAATAATCAACACTTAAGGTGGTGACAGCAGGGATTAAGTTTTCAACAAGGAGAAGGATGCTCTGACTTAGTGGGCAAAGCTGTGACTCGTTTTCAACAAAGGAGAAGGATGCTCTGACTTAGTGGGCAAAGCTGTGACTCGTTTTCAACAAAGGAGAAGGATGCTCTGACTTAGTGGACAAAGCTGTGACTCGTTTTCAACAAAGGAGCAGGATGCTCTGATTTAGTGGACAAAGCTGTGACTCGTTTTCAACAAAGGAGAAGGATGCTCCGATTTAGTGGACAAAGCTGTGACTCGTTTTCAACAAAGGAGAAGGATGCTCTGACTTAGTGGACAAAGCTGTGACTCGTTTTCAACAAAGGAGAAGGATGCTCTGACTTAGTGGACAAAGCTGTGACTCGTTTTCAACAAAGGAGAAGGATGCTCTGACTTAGTGGGCAAAGCTGTGACTCGTTTTCAACAAAGGAGAAGGATGCTCTGACTTAGTGGACAAAGCTGTGACTCGTTTTCAACAAAGGAGAAGGATGCTCTGACTTAGTGGGCAAAGCTGTGACTCGTTTTCAACAAAGGAGAAGGATGCTCTGACTTAGTGGACAAAGCTGTGACTCGTTTTCAACAAAGGAGAAGGATGCTCTGACTTAGTGGACAAAGCTGTGACTCGTCTTGAGTGTTTCAGCTGTAACATTTATGCGTCTGCAAAACAATCAAAAAAAGAATTACACTAAAAACTGTAAAAGGGAAAATGACATTCACATAGTAACCATTTCCGTGTTACCGACGGTTAAAAATAAAAGTTACCGATTGGTTAAAAATAAAAGGTTTCAGCAGATTAACGACAAGTATAAAAAAGGTAGGCGTAGTAAAATAAAGACGACAACCATGTTTGATCATGCGTTTAACACATCGTAAGCATTTCCTGTAGAGATGACGCATGTATATATTACATTGATGGTTAGAAAGGCACAGTATACATATGCACAGACACTCAAAACAAATACACAAATAAAACATTCTTAATGATCAAGCTGCAAGTGTGTGTCAAAATGATCATCTCCTTTTAGGCTCAGTATTGTTCAGTCGTATATCTCACATGGACCAGGGATCAATAATATCTACCCTCGAACCACCTCTTGACCAGCTACATGCAGCAACAAAATGTCCCTTGAAATACAGGCTAGTTAGTTAACAGGCATTCCCCCGAGCAGAAATTTATTGCACAGTCATTCCTGGTGTTTTCCAATGTGTATAATGACAAGGGTAGACTGACTACACTGCACACAGACAGTGGCGGTATCTTCTGGGCTGCAGTGCTGCACAATCATTAGCACATTTAGAGGTGATTCCCCAATACACCACCACTATGGTAACCAGCACTATGGTAACCAGCACTATGGTAACCAGCACTATGGTAACCAGCAACATTGGTAACCAGCACTATGGTAACCAGCACTATAAAATAATGGGGTTTTGTCTGACCCTCACGATTCAAATGGAGGAAAATCAACTAGAGATTGATTCTACAACAGAGACCTAGAAACATTTCCATTGATCAATGACAACAGTTGATCTTTGTGATGCAAATATTTCTGTCATGTTGTGAGGAAATCGGGATCACCTTGGCCAGGCAAACCTCAGGTGACTTCTTGGTCCAACACAATAACAGATAACAATTCCACTGTATCTAACATAACGTGATTGCATTGTGCGATTTGCTATTCCCTTCCAGCCAACTGCTTTTAAATGCTCATTGTCAAGTTAAGTCTCTTTGCAGGAATTCAAGGACACGTATGGCTGTGCTCTGAGGAACAAGTTATCCCAAGGAGAGGTTTCTTCTAAAGGTTATGTATACATGTACACACGTTCACATCAGCATCATGCTGAAGAAGATGCACATTGTTTTCGAAGGCCCATCCTTGGCTTCTTAAATTAAATTGATAGAAAGGCCTGGTTTGGCTTGTCTTATGCTGAACTACACAGCAACCTGGCGTCCTTAATATCATGCAGTGGAATACAGCTTAGTTAGGGTCTTCATTGAGTCCTTCTGACCACACATCAGTTTGTTATGTAAAAAGACCACAGAAGTCAGTTAGGCTGTTTGAAGTCTGTGACACAGTGGAGAGGTCAGGACAGCGGAGGTCTCTATGGAGAACACGTCAGTACCGTTAGTGAACTAGTAGAAAGGTAACATCCAGAAGGTCATTCCTAAGTAGCCGGTGTTTGTCTGTCTGTCAGTGTCTGTCGGTCGGTCGGTGTCTGTGTGTCGGTCGGTGTCTGTCGACCAAGTTTCCCTTTGTGTCTAACCTGTGTCGGTCTGTCGGTTGGTCTGTCTCTGTGTCAGTCTGTCGGTTGGTCTGTGTCTGTGTGTCGGTCGGTCGGTGTCTGTTGGTCTGTGTCTGTCTGTTGGTTGGTCTGTGTCTGTTGGTCGGTTGGTGTCTGTGGACCAAGTTTCCCTTTGTGTCTAACCTCCACTCCTTCCGCTCTACAGGAAGTCTAGTTCCAGGGCTTGATGGAGGGATACCAGGTCCCCGTGGGTGGTGATGCGCCAGAAAGGCATGTTGTGCTGCAAAGACCGAGCAGGGAGACGTCATGAGAAACCACCAGAGTCAAATCAATACTCCAAGACTTATTTACTGCAGTGCTGAGTGTAAGTGGTGAATAGCAGAAGTACTTGGGCCCCGATTCCGACCCGAATTAATCGCGCATAAATGGAACGTAATTCCTTTTTTCTCTCTAAGCGTATTCTGACCTGGAACTTAAGCATCAGAATAGGATGCTATTCACCCACTATTCCTTCAGGGTTGAGATCTAATACATGAAGGTGTGGCGGAGGCGTGTCTACAGATACGCCGTATTCTGACCTGGAACTTCATTCCATTATAATTCCACCACCTTCATGCACGAGGAAACCATGAATAAGGTCGAGCGAACCTGCCGCTTCCAAGTGGGAAAAAGCATCTACTTTATTTTATATAGGCTATAAATAGCTGTGTCGTTACTCAGAATTTTAATTGTGTGCGCTCATAATTTGCGTGGATTAAATTTGGACACCCAAGCTATAGGCCTCTATAGGGCTGAACCTGCAGAGCTGATGTATGCGCATTACAATGTTTTAATTATACCCGGGCTTTTCTCCGTTTTATTTTACAATTTGTATCATGTAAAAATATTAGCCACTATAAGGAGCCACCGTCAGTAATACCCACATATATTTATAACGGTCACTTTAGTATTAGTTTTAAATTTGTAGTTTACATTTTGCGTCATTCCCATTCCGTGTACCTTTCCTTCCTCTGTCGCTTGCATCAGTGGATCATATTAGGCTAACGTTGTGCAATAATAATGGGACATGTAGCCTATTTGAATCTTTATGGAACTCGGACCACACGTATCAGTTTAAACCTGGAGCCCGGTTCATGATGACTGGACCGTTGTCAGAACAGTTCCACGATAAGCGAGAATTAGGGTCGATTTATAGGATTATTTTTCTACAATAATCCACCTTCCAGTAGTTCATGGATTGAATCAAACCACTATTTTTAATTCATCAATATATTTTGTGCGTCAAGGCTCTCCAAACCAGTTTGTTTTATGATTCATACATACTTTCCTAACCCTGAAATGTGACTAAATAATCTACAAGATCAGAGTGTTTTTAAATCTACCAGTTGGTGCTGAAACAGAGACCAAGATGCATAGATGTCTTTCTTTCATTGATCCCTGTAGGTGCACCGATTTTTAAAGGGATGGCTTAAGATAATTGTACTGAAAACCCTATTGAATGAAAACTCCACGAGAAAATCTGTTGGCCAGCAAGTGGGATGGTTTTCAGCGGTCGATTTTACATTTATTCATCGCGCGCAAGGGAACCACACCTGCAAAGCCTGATACGCGCCTTCATAAGGTAAGTCTGAATACCAACTACTGAGAAGTGCGTGGAAATGGCATGCGTAAGCAAGGCCTCATTTCCTTAAGTCAGAATCGGGGCCTTGGTGAACAGCAGAAGTACTTGACATACTGTATGCAACACCGAATAATTACTCCCGGCTGTTTGGTTCAGTCTTAATAACTTGCCAAAATGCTTTGATCGTACGTGCAACCCTAAAAGTGTTTCCCAAATGCACATACTGCACTAAGCCTACCTGTTTGGCTGCCAATTCCTCGTCACGGCTGTCTCCTATCACCACATAGGTCACATTCTTCCCAAAGCGAGACACGATGCGCTCAAAGCAGCTCTCTTTCCCTACGGAAAGACCACAGGAAAAGCAACTCTGGAGTTAATCAATTTCATCCAACTTGGATCAAATACAAATCTTTCAAATTTTGGCAAGGAGGTCCTTTATCTACTTCCCCAGTGTCAGATGAACTTGTCGATACCATCTTTATGTGTCTCTGTGTCCAGTACGAAGGAAGTTAGAGGTAGTTTTGCGAGCCAATGCTAATTAGTGTTAGCGCAATGACTGGAAGTCTATGGTATCAGCTAGCGTGCTAGTAGATAAAGGGCCACATTGCCAAAATCCCAAAGCATCCCTTTAAACCCAAAAGCTAAGTAAAACACATGTTGAGGTCAGTGTGTGCCGTGCCGTGCGTGTGAGTGGTTTGGTTTACCGATCTTGGTGGCACTATAGATGTTCTCTATGGGGAAGACGTCCCCCAGACCATAGAGCAACACCTTGGCCAGAGCAGGTACGAGCTGGGTGGTCGTCACCAGGACATTCATACCCTTACCCCTGTGGACACGTGAGACACGTGAGAAGAGAGCAAAGACACACAAAAAAACTCCACTACTATATATACACACACGGTCTGACCTAAATAAAACCATCTAGTTAAAAACTGTAAGATGAGAATACACTCTCTAAATGTCCAACTCACTGTGCTGACCTGGACTGGATGAGCAGCAAGGATTTGAGTGCCGTGCTGAGCCAGGCATCTGTCATATTCTCCATCTCAGACTGCAGCTGGAGGAGAAGCTCCCTCTTCATGGGACTCAGCAGGCCTGGAGGACAGAGGTTAGAGGTTAGAGGTTAGAGGTGTTACTACCACAGCAGGCCTGGAGGAGAGAGGTTAGAGGTTAGAGGTGTTACTACCACAGCAGGCCTGGAGGAGAGAGGTTAGAGGTTAGAGGTTAGAGGTGTTACTACCACAGCAGGCCTGGAGGAGAGAGGTTAGAGGTTAGAGGTGTTACTACCACAGCAGGCCTGGAGGAGAGAGGTTAGAGGTTAGAGGTGTTACTACCACAGCAGGCCTGGAGGAGAGAGGTTAGAGGTTAGAGGTGTTACTACCACAGCAGGCCTGGAGGAGAGAGGTTAGAGGTTAGAGGTGTTACTACCACAGCAGGCCTGGAGGAGAGAGGTTAGAGGTTAGAGGTTAGAGGTGTTACTACCACAGCAGGCCTGGAGGAGAGAGGTTAGAGGTGTTACTACCACAGCAGGCCTGGAGGAGAGAGGTTAGAGGTGTTACTACCACAGCAGGCCTGGAGGAGAGAGGTTAGAGGTGTTACTACCACAGCAGGCCTGGAGGAGAGAGGTTAGAGGTTAGAGGTGTTACTACCACAGCAGGCCTGGAGGACAGAGGTTAGAGGTTAGAGGTGTTGGTACCACAGCAGGCCTGGAGGAGAGAGGTTAGAGGTTAGAGGTTAGAGGTGTTACTACCACAGCAGGCCTGGAGGAGAGAGGTTAGAGGTTAGAGGTGTTACTACCACAGCAGGCCTGGAGGAGAGAGGTTAGAGGTTAGAGGTTAGAGGTGTTACTACCACAGCAGGCCTGGAGGAGAGAGGTTAGAGGTTAGAGGTGTTACTACCACAGCAGGCCTGGAGGACAGAGGTTAGAGGTTAGAGGTTAGAGGTGTTACTACCACAGCAGGCCTGGAGGACAGAGGTTAGAGGTTAGAGGTGTTGGTACCACAGCAGGCCTGGAGGAGAGAGGTTAGAGGTTAGAGGTTAGAGGTGTTACTACCACAGCAGGCCTGGAGGAGAGAGGTTAGAGGTTAGAGGTGTTACTACCACAGCAGGCCTGGAGGAGAGAGGTTAGAGGTTAGAGGTTAGAGGTGTTACTACCACAGCAGGCCTGGAGGAGAGAGGTTAGAGGTTAGAGGTGTTACTACCACAGCAGGCCTGGAGGACAGAGGTTAGAGGTTAGAGGTTAGAGGTGTTACTACCACAGCAGGCCTGGAGGAGAGAGGTTAGAGGTGTTACTACCACAGCAGGCCTGGAGGAGAGAGGTTAGAGGTGTTACTACCACAGCAGGCCTGGAGGAGAGAGGAGACGCACGACGCAACGCAGAGTGCCTGGATACAGCCCTTAGCCGTGTATGTGGACACCCCTTCAAATTAGTGGATTCTGCTATTTCAGCCACAAAAAAATATATAAAAAATAGTAATCGAGCACACAGCCATGCAATCGCCATGGACAAACATTGGCAGTAGAATGGAGTTACTGAAGAGCTCATTGACATTCAACTTGGCCCAGTCATAGGATGCCACCTTTCCAACAAGTCAGTTCGTCATATTTCTGCCCTGCTAGAGCTGCCCCGGTCAACTGTAAGTGCTGTTATTGTGAAGCGGAAACGTCTAGGAGCAACAACGGTTCAGCTGCGAAGTGGTAGGCCACACAAGCTCACAGAACGGGACCGCCGAGTGCTGAAGCGCGTACAAATAGTCTGTCCTCAGTTGCAACACTCACTACCAAGTTCCAAACTGCCTCTGGAAGCCACGTCAGCACATGAAATGCTGTTGGTCGGGAGCTTCATGAAATGGGTTTCCAAGGCCAAGCAGCTGCACACAAGCCTAAGATCACCATACGCAATGCCAAGCGTCAGCTGGAGTGGTGTAAAGCTCGCCTCCATTGGACTCTGGAGCAGTGGAAACACGTTCTCTGGAGTGATGAATCACACTTTGCCATCTGGCAGTCCGACGGACGAATATGGGTTTGGTAGATGCCAGGAGAATGCTACCTGCCCCAATGCATAGTGCCAACTGTAAAGTTTGGTGGAGGAGGAATAATGGTCTGGGGCTGTTTTTCATGGTTCGGGCTAGGCCCCTTAGTTCCAGTGAAGGGAAATCTTAATGCTACAGCATACAATTACATTCTAGATGATTCTGTGCTTCCAACTTTGTGGCAACAGTTTGGGGAAGGCCCTTTCCTGTTTCAGCATGAGAATGCCCCTGTGCACAAAGCGAGGTCCATACAAAAATGGTTTGTTGAAATCGGTGTGGAAGAACTTGACTGGCCTGCACAGAGCCCTGACCTCAACCCCATCGAACACCTTTGGGATTAATTGGAACGCCGACTGCAAGCCAGGCCTAATCACCCAACATCAGTGCCCGACCTCACTAATGCTCTTGTGGCTGAATGGAAGCAAGTCCCCGTAGCAATGTTCCAACATCTAGTGGAAAGCCTTCCCAGAAGAGTGGAGGCTGTTATAGCAGCAAAGGGGGGACCAACTCCATATTAATGCCCATGATTTTGGAATGAGATGTTCGACAAGCAGGTGTCCACATACTTTTGGTCATGTAGTGTATATTGGCCATATACCACAAACCCCTGAGGTAACTTACTGCTATTCTAAATTGGTTACCAACGTAATTAGAACAGTACAAATAAATGTTTTCAGCCAATCAGAATTCAGGGCTTGAACCACCCATTCTATAATTGTTTTTACCACCCTGGGTCCTGGTCGGTCCCTGGATGGGAGACCAGATGCTGCTGGAAGTGGTGTTGAAGGGCCAGTTGGATGCACTCTTTCCTCTGGTCCCCCCAAAAATTATATATATACACTACTGTATGTATGTATGTATGTATGTATGTATGTATGTATGTATGTATGTATGTATGTATGTATGTATGTATGTATGTATGGGGGACCAGAGGAAAGAGTGCCTCCAACTGGCCCTCCAACACCACTTCCAGCAGCATCTGGTCTCCCATATATATATATATATATACACACACTGCTCAAAAAAATAAAGGGAACACTAAAATAACACATCCTAGATCTGAATGAATGAAATAATCTTATTAAATACTTTTTCTTTACATAGTTGAATGTGCTGACAACAAAATCACACAAAAATTTACAATGGAAATCAAATGTATCAACCCATGGAGGTCTGGATTTGGAGTCACCCTCAAAATTAAAGTGGAAAACCACACTACAGGGTGATCCAACTTTGATGTAATGTCCTTAAAACAAGTCAAAATGAGGCTCAGTAGTGTGTGTGGCCTCCACGTGCCTGTATGAACTCCCTACAATGCCTGGGCATGCTCCTGATGAGGTGGCGGATGGTCTCCTGAGGGATCTCCTCCCAGACCTGGACTAAAGCATCCGCCAACTCCTGGACAGTCTGTGGTGCAACGTGGCGTTGGTGGATGGAGCGAGACATGATGTCCCAGATGTGCTCAATTGGATTCAGGTCTGGGGAACGGGTGGGCCAGTCCATAGCATCAATGCCTTCCTCTTGCAGGAACTGCTGACACACTCCAGCCACATGAGGTCTAGCATTGTCTTGCATTAGGAGGAAACCAGGGCCAACCGCACCAGCATATGGTCTCACAAGGGGTCTGAGGATCTCATCTCGGTGCCTAATGGCAGTCAGGCTACCTCTGGCGAGCACATGGAGGGCTGTGCGGCCCCCCAAAGAAATGCCACCCCACACCATGACTGACCCACCGCCAAACCGGTCTTGCTGGAGGCTCAGCTGCGAAGTGGTAGGCCACACAAGCTCACAGAACGGGACCGCCGAGTGCTGAAGCGCGTAAAAATCGTCTGTCCTCAGTTGCAACACTCAATACTGAGTTGCAGGCAGCAGAACGTTCTCCACAGCGTCTTCAGACTCTGTCACGTCTGTCACATGTGCTCAGTGTGAACCTGCTTTCATCTGTGAAGAGCACAGGGCGCCAGTGGCGAATTTGCCAATGTTGGTGTTCTCTGGCAAATGCCAAACGTCCTGCACGGTGTTGGGCTGTAAGCACAACCCCCACCTGTGGACGTCGGGCCCTCATACCACCCTCATGGAGTCTGTTTCTGACCGTTTGAGCAGACACATGCACATTTGTGGCCTGCTGGAGGTCATTTTGCAGGGCTCTGGTAGTGCTCCTCCTGCTCCTCCTTGCACAAAGGTGGAGGTAGCAGTCCTGCTGCTGGGTTGGTGCCCTCCTACGGCCTCCTCCACGTCTCTTGATGTACTGGCCTGTCTCCTGGTAGCGCCTCCATGCTCTGGACACTACGCTGACAGACACAGCAAACCTTCTTGCCACAGCTTGCATTGATGTGCCATCCTGGATGAGCTGCACTACCTGAGCCACTTGTGTGGGTTGTAGACTCCGTCTCATGCTACCACTAGAGTGAAAGCACCGCCAGCATTCAAAAGTGACCAAAACATCAGCCAGGAAGCATAGGAACTGAGAAGTGGTCTGTGGTCACCACCTGCAAAACCAGTCCTTTATTGGGGGTGTCTTGCTAATTGCCTATAATTTCCACCTGTTGTCTATTCCATTTGCACAACAGCATGTGAAATGTATTGTCAATCAGTGTTGCTTCCTAAGTGGACAGTTTGATTTCACAGAAGTGTGATTGACTTGGAGTTACATTGTGTTGTTTAAGTGTTCCCTTTATTTTTTTGAGCAGTGTATATATATATATATCCCCCAATTCCCCAGGGCAGTGATTGGGGACATTGCCCTGTGTAAGGTGCCGTCTTTCGGATGGGACAGATGACTCTCTGTGGTCACTAAAGATCCCATGGTGTTAACCCTGGTGTCCTGGCTAAATTCCCAATCTCATCACATCATAGCCACCTAATCATCCCAGCTTCCCAATTGGCTCATTCATACCCCCTCCTCTCCCCTGTAACTATTCCCCAGGTCGTTGCTGTAAATGAGAATGTGCTCTCAGTCAACTTACCTGGTAAAAAAAAATATAATAATCAGGATTTGACTACTAGAAAAATGTCTGGATAGATTGTAGATTCCAGTATGGAACTAATTCAAGAATGTTATTCCTTCACCAACAAGAATACTCTTCTAGGAAATATGATGGCAGGCAAAAGCATAAAGAGGTGCATGTTTTTTTAATTTGAAGAACACATTATCTGCTAACTTTAACATCTCAAATAGTCACAAAGTAGATAAACATTGCAGCAACTATTTAAATGTAATTCGTGAGGACTGTGGACATCGTGCCATAAGCGTTTCCCTGCAAGTCCCAGTCAGGTGATTAGTCAGAATTTGAACACAAATACAGTTGACACGCATCTCACCTCCTACGTTCCCTTTGTGTCTGTTATAGATCTCCTTTAGGCGGCGGTAACGGAAGGCCAGTTTCCTCATCCACTCCACCCCACCCTGGACTCCTGTGGTGACCCCTCCACCACTGGGGCCGTTGAAGCCATCCGCCAGGAAGTTGTAGGCGCTGAGAGGAGGAATTAGAGAGAGAGAGAGATGTGGCTAGTTAGGAGAGAGAGAGATGTGGCTAGTTAGGAGAGAGAGAGATGTGGCTAGTTAGGAGAGAGAGATATGTTTTGTATGTGGCTAGTAAGGAAAGTAGGGACTCCTGTGTTTGCTGGTGGACATAAAAGCATTATTCAATTCGACTATCATCATAATACAGAGAGGTTTGTATGTGACCACTGAACAAAGGAGGGTATCTGAATGTCTTGGTTGGTTACAGTAGCATCACAGACATACCTCAGATCCTGTCCGTTGTCGTCAGAGGCTACGTCTTCAACATGGACCTGATCACACTCCTAAGAATAGAAAAGGAAGGGGGGGTGTCAACCCGTTAGTCGAAAATGGTCTCCATTCAATCCAACATGCTCTCATTGACACAGTCCTTAACTCGCACCAACAACGGCTAATCTAACGGCAACAGCTTTAGAACTTCATTCGACGTGTACAGTCGCCTAGTTGCCACGTGCTTAGCCTCTTCTGACCGTTAGCTCATTGAGAAAGACAGTGAGTAGTCAGGGACTGCAGCTACCTCCAGGTCATTGAAGAAGAGATGTGTGTCTGCAAGCTCAAAGATAAGCTCCTCCATCTGAAGACCCAGGTTCAGCACAGTGCCCGAGTCCTACACAACCCCAACAGGACAGGACAGAGGTTTATACTCATAGCAATAGAAATCTGATCGCATATCAATAGAGAAATTCATCTCTATTATAACAGATGTCGGTACAGAGGCTGGGGTCCTGCACAGCCCCAAATACAGAGGAGGTTAGCGTCAACGGAAAGCCATCTGATCATCTTTAATCTACAAATAAAATCTTAATATACTGCCTTGAATAACATGATGGCTCAAAATATATCCAGTATGATTTTGACCTACCTTGCCAAACTTCTGAGAGAAGGACCCAGTGAGCAGAGAGTGGAAAATGATGATGGTTTCATCCAGATCCCATAGAAAGATTCGCTGAAAGAGAGGAGAGAGGACAAATTAGTAAGTAACTAAGGAATTAAGGCATTAATCAGAAATTATTTTCATGATTCCACGATCTTATTAAATAACATTCATATATGAAACAAGAACAACACATTTTAGTAGAGCAGAGACCTAAAGAGAATCACCTGAGTAGCTGATTAATGTGTTAGTCTGTACAGTGGCTTGCGAAAGTATTCACCCCCTTGAGGGGTTTATGTCATTTGAAACAAACAAGAAATAAGACAAAGAACAGAAAACTTGAGCGTGCATAACTATTCACCCCCCCAAAGTCAATACTTTGTAGAGCCACCTTTTGCAGCAATTACAGCTGCAAGTCTCTTGGGGTACGTCGCTATAAGCTTGGCACATCTAGCCACTGGGATTTTTGCCCATTCTTCAAGGTAAAACTGCTCCAGCTCCTTCCAAGTTGGATGGGTTTCGCTGGTGTACAGCAATCTTTAAGTCATACCACATATTCTCAATTGGATTGAGGTCTGGGCTTTGACTAGGCCATTCCAAGACATTTAAATGTTTCCCCTTAAACCACTCAAGTGTTGCTTTAGCAGTATGCTTAGGGTCACTGTCCTGCTGGAAGGTGAACCTCCATCCCAGTCTCAAATCTTTGGAAGAGTGAAACAGGTTTCCCTCAAGAACTTCCCTGTATTTAGCGCCATCCATCATTCCTTCAATTCTGACCAGTTTCCCAGTCCCTGCCGATGAAAAACATGGTGTTGGTGTTCTCGGGGTGATGAGAGGTGTTGGGTTTGCGCCAGACATAGCGTTTTCCTTGATGGCCAAAAAGCTCAATTTTAGTCTCATCTGACCAGAGTACCTTCTTCCATATGTTTGGGGAGTCTCCCACATGCCTTTTGGCGAACACCAAACGTGTTTGCTTATTTTTTTCTTTAAGCAATGGCTTTTTTCTGGCCACTCTTCCGTAAAGCCCAGCTGTGTGGAGTGTACGGCTTAAAGTGGTCCTATGGACAGATACTTCAATCTCCGCTGTGGAGCTTTGCAGCTCCTTCAGGGTTATCTTTGGTCTCTTTGTTGCCTCTCTGATTAATGCCCTCCTTGCCTGGTCCGTGAGTTTTGGTGGGCGGCCCTCTCTTGGCAGGTTTGTTGTGGTGCCATATTCTTTCAATTTTTTAATAATGGATTTAATGGTGCTCCGTGGGAAGTTCAAAGTTTCTGATATTTTTTTTTATAACCCAACCCTGATCTGTACTTCTCCACAACTTGACCTGACCTGTTTGGAGAGCTCCTTGGTCTTCATGGTGCCGCTTGCTTGGTGGTGCCCCTTGCTTAGTGGTGTTGCAGACTCTGGGGCCTTTCAGAACAGGTGTATATATGCTGAGATCATGTGACAGATCATGTGACACTTAGATTGCACACAGGTGGACTTTATTTAACTAATTATGTGACTTCTGAAGGTAATTGGTTGCACCAGATCTTATTTAGGGGCTTCATAGCAAAGGGGGTGAATACATATGCACGCACCACTTTTCCATTATTTATTTTTTAGAATTTTTTGAAATAAGTAATTTTTTTCATTTCACTTCACCAATTTGGACTATTTTGTGTATGTCCATTACATGAAATCCAAATAAAAATCAATTTAAATTACAGGATGTAATGCAACAAAATTGGAAAAACGCCAAGGGGGATGAATACTTTTGCAAGGCACTGTAGCTATATGAATGACTGGTTGTATATCTGTGTTCATGTGGGCCTTATAGTTACCTCCAGGTCAGCGTCAGTAGGCTGGTTGCTGTCTGATTTCTTGGCCTTCCCCTTGGCCTTCCCAGCAGGGTTCCTCCTCCCCGCCTCATCCTGGTCCAGGGCCCCCATGGGGAGGGCCACACCTGTAGGCAGGGCAACCCCGGTCGGGAGGTTCTCACTTGGGCACGCATCTGAGGTAGAGGGCACAGACATGTTGAAGACTGACAGTTGACACACTGCACACATAAAGACATTAAATCCTCCATGTTTCTGAAATTTGAACACCTCAGCCAAAATGGCCTAACAAGCCCATAATCAAGGCAATGTAGATAACACAAAACAATGGTTTTTAACTTCTTACTTGATCCCACAGTGCTATCCATCCAGGTATATGTCCACATGGAATGAATATGGGACTGACATTCATACAGTAAGACAGACTGACACCTATAATGGGAGGTATCAGAAGTACCTGCATGGTCCTAAGGTAAGATGCTACTGGTACCACAGGTAGCTAGTAGCTATGGTAACTGGTACCACAGGTAGCTACTAGCTATGGTAACTGGTACCACAGGTAGCTAGTAGCTATGGTAACTGGTACCACAGGTAGCTAGTAGCTATGGTAACTGGTACCACAGGTAGCTAGTAGCTATGGTAACTGGTACCACAGGTAGCTAGTAGCTATGGTAACTGGTACCACAGGTAGCTAGTAGCTATGGTAACTGGTACCACAGGTAGCTAGTAGCTATGGTAACTGGTACCACAGGTAGCTACTAGCTATGGTAACTGGTACCACAGGTAGCTACTAGCTATGGTAACTGGTACCACAGGTAGCTAGTAGCTATGGTAACTGGTACCACATGTAGCTACTAGCTATGGTAACTGGTACCACAGGTAGCTACTAGCTATGGTAACTGGTACCACAGGTAGCTACTAGCTATGGTAACTGGTACCTGGTACCACAGGTAGCTACTAGCTATGGTAACTGGTACCACAGGTAGCTACTAGCTATGGTAACTGGTACCACAGGTAGCTAGTAGCTATGGTAACTGGTACCACAGGTAGCTAGTAGCTATGGTAACTGGTACCACAGGTAGCTAGTAGCTATGGTAACTGGTACCACAGGTAGCTAGTAGCTATGGTAACTGGTACCACAGGTAGCTAGTAGCTATGGTAACTGGTACCACAGGTAGCTAGTAGCTATTGTAACTGGCACCACAGGTAGCTAGTAGCTATGGTAACTGGTACCACAGGTAGCTAGTAGCTATGGTAACTGGTACCACAGGTAGCTAGTAGCTATTGTAACTGGCACCACAGGTAGCTAGTAGCTATGGTAACTGGTACCACAGGTAGCTAGTAGCTATGGTAACTGGCACCACAGGTAGCTAGTAGCTATGGTAATAATAATAATAATAATAATAATAATAATAATATGCCATTTAGCAGACGCTTTTATCCAAAGCGACTTCCAGTCATGCGTGCATACATTTTTGTGTATGGGTGGTCCCGGGGATCGAACCCACTACCTTGGCGTTACAAGCGCCGTGCTCTACCAGCTGAGCTACAGAGGACCACAGTAACTAGTAGCTATGGTAACTGATACCACAGGTAGCTAGTAGCTATGGTAACTGGTACCACAGGTAGCTAGTAGCTATGATAACTGCTTAGCACAGGTAACTAGTAGCTATGGTAACTGCTTAGCACAGGTAACTAGTAGCTATGGTAACTGCTTAGCACAGGTAACTAGTAGCTATGATAACTGCTTAGCACAGGTAACTAGTAGCTATGATAACTGCTTAACACAGGTAACTAGTAGCTATGGTAACTGGTACCACAGGTAACTAGTAGCTATGGTAACTGGTACCAACGGTAACTAGTAGCTATGGTAACTGGTACCACAGGTAGCTAGTAGCAATGGTAACTGGTACCACAGGTAGCTAGTAGCTATGGTAACTGGTACCAACGGTAACCAAACCAGTCAGGTTTCAAGACTGGTCATTCAACTGAGACTGCTCTTCTCTGTGTCACGGAGGCTCTCCGCACTGCTAAAGCTAACTCTCTCTCCTCTGCTCTTGTCCTTCTAGACCTGTCTGCTGCCTTTGATACTGTGAACCATCAGATCCTCCTCTCCACCCTCTCCGAGCTGGGCATCTCCTGTGCGGCTCACTCTTGGATTGCGTCCTACCTGACCGGTCGCTCCTACCAAGTGGCGTGGCGAGAATATGTCTCCGCACCACGTGCTCTCACCACTGGTGTCCCCCAGGGCTCAGTTCTAGGCCCTCTCCTATTCTCGCTATACACCAAGTCACTTGGCTCTGTCATATCCTCACATGGCCTCTCCTATCATTGCTACGCAGACGACACACAACTAATCTTCTCCTTTCCCCCTTCTGATAACCAGGTGGCGAATCGCATCTCTGCATGTCTGGCAGACATATCAGTGTAGATGACGGATCACCACCTCAAGCTGAACCTTGGCAAGACGGAGCTGCTCTTCCTCCCGGGGAAGGACTGCCCGTTCCATGATCTCGCAATCACGGTTGACAACTCCGTTGTGTCCTCCTCCCAGAGTGCGAAGAGCCTTGGCGTGACCCTGGACAACACCCTATCGTTCTCCGCTAACATCAAGGCGGTGACCCGATCCTGTAGGTTCATGCTCTACAACATTCAGAGAGTACGACCCTGCCTTACACAGGAAGCGGCACAGGTCCTAATCCAGGCACTTGTCATCTCCCGTCTGGATTACTGCAACTCGCTGTTGGCTGGGCACCCTGCCTGTGCCATTAAACCCCTACAACTCATCCAGAATGCCGCAGCCCGTCTGGTGTTCAACCTTCCCAAGTTCTCTCACGTCACCCCGCTCCTCCGCACACTCCACTGGCTTCCAGTTGAAGCTTGCATCTGCTACAAGACCATGGTGCTTGCCTACGGAGCTGTGAGGGGAACGGCACCTCCGTGCCTTCAGGCTCTGATCAGTCCCTACACCCAAATGAGGGCATTGCGTTCATCCACCTCTGGACCGCTGGCCCCCCTACCTCTGCGGAAGCACAGTTCCCGCTCAGCCCAGTCAAAACTGTTCGCTGCTCTGGCACCCCAATGGTGGAACAAGCTCCCCCACGACGCCAGGACAGCGGAGTCACTCACCACCTTCCGGAGACATTTGAAACCCCACCTCTTTAAGGAATACCTGGGATAGGATAAAGTAATCCTTCTACCCCCACCTTACCCCCCCCCCCCCAAAAAACAACAACAAAAAAACATCTTGTAAAGTGGTTATCCCACTGGCTATAAGGTGAATACACCAATTTGTAAGTCGCTCTGGATAAGAGCGTCTGCTAAATGATGTAAATGTAAATGTAAATGTAGTAGCTATGATAACTGCTTAGCACAGGTAACTAGTAGCTATGGTAACTGGTACTACAGGTAACTAGTAGCTATGGTACCTTGTACCACAGGTAGCTAGTAGCTATGATAACTGCTTAGCACAGGTAACTAGTAGCTATGATAACTGCTTAGCACAGGTAACTAGTAGCTATGATAACTGCTTAGCACAAGTAGCTAGTAGCTATGGTAACTGGTACCACAGGTAACTAGTAGCTATTGTAACTGGTACCACAGGTAACTAGTAGCTATTGTAACTGGTACAACAGGTAACTAGTAGCTATTGTAACTGGTACAACAGGTAACTAGTAGCTATTGTAACTGGTACAACAGGTAACTAGTAGCTATTGTTATGAGGAACGGCTGAAGTACCTGTAGTGCTGGTGAGTCCAGCCGAGGCGCTGCCCTCTGTCTTTATGGCTGGATACCCGCCAACACCCACACTGGATCCATTCTCTTCGCCATTGGGCAGCCCGGCGGGCACGTAGCTAAGGGGCGGGGCGGTGTACTGAGGTAACTGGGTCTGGCCCAGAGAATTGACGTTATAGCTGCTGAACCCCTGCAGCAGGACAGACATACAGAGACGAGACATGAAGATCAATGCGTCCCAAATGAGAAGCCTATTCCCTATACACTGACTGTACAAAACATTAAGAACACCTGCTTTTTCCATGACATAGACTGACCAGGTGAAAGCTATGATCCATTATTGATGTCACTTGTTAAATCCACTTCAAATCAGTGTAGATGAAGGGGAGGAGACAGGTTAAAGAAGGATTTTTAAGCCTTGAGACAATTGAGACATGGATTGTGTATGTGTGCCATTCAGAGGGTGAATCGACAAGACAAAAGATTTAAGTGCCTTTGAAAAGGGTATGGTAGTAGGTGCCAGGCGCAACAGTTTGTGTCAAGAACTGCAACCCTGCTGGGTTTTTTCACGCTCAACTGTTTCCCGTGTGTATCAAGAATGGTCCACCACCCAAACTGTGGGAAGCATTGGAGTCAACGTGGGCCAGCATCCCTGTGGAACGCTTTCGACACCTTGTAGAGTCCATGCCCCCGACGAATTGAGGCTGTTCTGAGGGCAAAAGGGGGTGGTACTACAGGGCTCTGGTCAAAAGTAGTGCACTATGTAGGGAATAGGCTGCCATTTGGGATGCAGATCTACTCCATTAGACATCCTCCATACGTAACAGCATAGTGACTTCACCACGCACCGCACGGAAGGCTCTGTATAGAGATTTTTGTGCATGCCTTAGATAGTTCACTTCACATAGGCTCCAGTGACATTTTGCTGTAATTTCCCTGTTCCAGGCCAGCCGGCCAGTCCTTACCTGGTGAGCCACCGTAGCGGTTGTAGAGGGGATGCTAGTGAACACGCTGGGTGTAGTGAAACTGGAGCCTGGCGGACAAAAACTAGACACGTCAAAACATTGGAAAAACACCGACTGGAATCAATACTTCAACTCATTCTGACAATTCAATGAATAGATCCTTCACTCCAGGGTCCGCAGTAGCATCAGTAATGAAAAGTGCAAGAACACATCTGTTTAAATTATAGCCCCCCTGATAGTCTTGTCCAGTAAACTTCCTGGTTCACACTATGGGACCGATCGGAACCGGAATGTGCTGGCTCTGATAGTCTTTTCCAGCACGGCGGTGAGATAGATGGCTTGCCTTGGCTGGGGTATGAGCAGTGCACATGGTCTGGGCCTGGCTGGGTTGAGGTATATGCAGATCTGAAGCTGAGAAACCCAGGCTGGCCAACAGAGGGCGCTGCATCAGGTAGCCTCGTCTCTGACTTAATACCTGGCCACATAGCACCTGAGGGAGGGCAGGAGGTAGGGAGGGAGGGGAGGGAGGGAGGGAGGGAGGGAGGGAGGGAGGGCAGGAGGTAGGGAGGGAGGGGAGGGAGGGAGGGAGGGAGGGAGGGAGGGAGGGAGGGAGGGAGGGAGGGAGGGAGGGAGGGAGGGAGGGCAGGAGGTAGGGAGGGAGGGGAGGTAGGGAGGGAGGGAGGGAGGGAGGGAGGGAGGGAGGGAGGGAGGGGAGGGGAGGGAGGGAGGGAGGGAGGGAGGGAGGGAGGGAGGGAGGGAGGGAGGGAGGGAGGGAGGGAGGGCAGGAGGGAGGGAGGGAGGGCAGGGAGGGAGGGGAGGGAGGGAGGGGAGGGAGGGAGGGAGGGGAGGGGAGGGAGGGAGGGAGGGGAGGGGGGGAGGGGAGGGAGGGAGGGAGGGAGGGGAGGGAGGGAGGGAGGGGAGGGAGGGAGGGAGGGAGGGGAGGGAGGGAGGGAGGGAGGGAGGGAGGGAGGGAGGGAGGGAGGGAGGGAGGGAGGGAGGGGAGGGAGGGAGGGGAGGGAGGGAGGGCAGGAGGGAGGGAGTGAGGGAGCGAACAAAAGGAGGTGGAACGGGAAAGAAGAAGAGAGATGTAGAGAAGGAAACAAGTTAGAAATAAAAACGTTTCAGTCAAGTAAGTTATTTGTTGCATGACGTAGCTGTTTAGCTTTCAGTGTAATAAACAAACCGAAGCGTAGTGTTGGGTTATTGTGCAGGGGATGTTAGGAGACTCAGGGGTGAAGTTTCCCCTAGATACAGATCTAGGATCAGCTTCCCAAATCCCAACCTTAACCATTAGTGGGGAAAATGCAACAAGATAAGTGTCTAGAGGCAACTTCACTCTACACCACAGATGGGCATCTTTGATGGGGGTGGGGGCCACAAACAAATCTGAACTGCGAGCAAAAAAATGTAGCGGCTGCCCCCCTTGACAGCGGAGAAAAAAAAAAAAAAGACTTTTAGAGTTAATTTCCTGCAATTCTACACATTTTGCAATGGGGCGGAGATGAAATGTTTGCAGTTTGTAATATGATATTCGAGTGAGAGTGACTCACTGGCTAGACTAACTTACAAATCAAAACATTTTTAGCTGACAAGGGCTAATTGAGTGTGTCAGTGACTGACATAAGATGCACAACCATGTAATCGAAATTGGACCTTGTGTATTCTACTATTCTAACTCTCAGCAGTAAGTTGAGACCCGACTGAGCCCCATTGCCCATTCCTGCTTTACACTATGTTAGAAGAAGACTTTGGACTGACCAAATGGTGGGAGGCCGTAGGTCTGTCCTGCTTGGGGGAAGGCGGTGTAGACTGTGGCCTGGGTCTGTCCTGCCTGGGGGAAGGCGGTGTAGACTGTGGGCTGGGTCTGTCCTGCCTGGGGGAAGGCGGTGTAGACAGTGGGCTGGGTCTGTCCTGCCTGGGGGAAGGCGGTGTAGACTGTGGGCTGGGTCTGTCCTGCCTGGGGGAAGGCGGTGTAGACTGTGGGCTGGGTCTGTCCTGCCTGGGGGAAGGCGGTGTAGACAGTGGGCTGGGTCTGAGGAGGAAAGGCACCCTGGCTGGTGGTGTAGGATGTGACTGCTGGTCTGTGGGACACATAGGAACTGTAAGACATACCGGAGTAGGGTTTGTAAAATTCTGGAAACTTTCCAAAACGTTTTCTCGAAATTCCGGTTGAAGGTTTCACAGATCTCCTGCTTAGTCCTTCCTGAATCTTCCAACAGGGATCTTTGGAAAACTTTGACATTTTGGGAAAGTTACTAGTATTTTGCAACCCTATACTTAAGTTCTACCCAATAGCATGCGAAGGAGAACTGGGCCCGCATTTATCAAGAGTCTCAGTGGAGGAGTGCTGATTTAAGATTAGTTTAGCCTTTTTGCTTACATTGTATCAGATTATTATGGACAGGGTGGACCTGATCCTAGATAAGCACTCCTACTCTGAAACACTTGATAAATATGGGTCCTGAACAGCTATGCTCAATAAAAGGTCTCTACAGACTTTCAACAGTCTTATGTTAGCATTTATACAGTAGAACTAGAAATCATCGTAACACTGATTACTTCTGGCTGCACAATGCATTTCCCTGCGGGAACAATCATGTTTTAATTGAATTGAACAGGCATGCAAGTCCCAACATACAAGTAACCCAGTGTTTCCCAATCCTGGTCCTGGGGACCCAAAGGGGTGCGCATTTTGGTTTTTGTCCTAGCACTAACACACTTGATTCAACAAATCAACTCATCATCACACCTTTTCAGGTGTGTTAGTGCTAGGCTTGAAACAAATGTGTGCTTCCATTTGGCTCCGCAGGACCAGGTAACACTGAATAACCTATCAGAGCAGAGGATACTCACCTGCTTCCTTGGTAGATGTGGGAGTTATAGTCAGAAGCTGTTGTGGTGGTGAGCACTCTGCAGGCCACTGCTGGAAAGAAATAACAATGGTAGCTTAGCTTCAGCTTTTTTGATTTTTTCAAAACATGGTCTCATTATGACAAATTAAAAGGGTGTGTAGACCCAAGGAGTGTGGTGCTCGTATCGGTGTGTGGTTGTCTAGGGTGTGGTGCTCGTATCGGTGTGTGTGTGTTTAGGGTGTGGTGCTCGTATCGGTGTGTGTGTGTGGTCATCTAGGGTATGGTGCTCGTATCGGTGTGTGGGTGTGGTTGTCAAGGGTGTGGTGCTCGTATCGGTGTGTGTGTGTGGTTGTCTAGGGTGTGGTGCTCGTATCGGTGTGTGTGTGTGGTTGTCTAGGGTGTGGTGCTCGTATCGGTGTGTGTGTCTAGGGTGTGGTGCTCGTATCGGTTTGTGTGTGTGTGTGGGGTGTGGTGCTCGTATCGTATGTGTGTGTTTAGGGTGTGGTGCTCGTTTTGGTGTGTGTGTATGTGTGTAGGGTGTGGTGCTCGTATTGGTGTGTGTGTAGGGTGTGGTGCTCGTATCGGTGTGTGTGTGTTTAGGGTGTGGTGCTCGTATCGGTATGTGTTTGTTTAGGGTGTGGTGCTCGTATCGGTGTGTGTGTGTGTGTGTGTGTGTGTGTAGGGTGTGGTGCTCGTATCGGTGTTTGTGTGTGTAGGGTGTGGTGCTCGTATCGGTGTTTGTGTGTGTAGGGTGTGGTGCTCGTATCAGTGTGTGTGTGTGTGTGTGTTTAGGGTGTGGTGCTCGTATCGGTGTGTGTGTGTTTAGGGTGTGGTGCTCGTATCGGTATGTGTTTGTTTAGGGTGTGGTGCTCGTATCGGTGTGTGTGTGTGTGTGTGTGTGTAGGGTGTGGTGCTCGTATCGGTGTTTGTGTGTGTAGGGTGTGGTGCTCGTATCGGTGTTTGTGTGTGTAGGGTGTGGTGCTCATATCGGTGTGTGTGTGTGTGTGTAGGGTGTGGTGCTCGTATCAGTGTGTGTGTAGGGTGTGGTGCTCGTATCAGTGTGTGTTTAGGGTGTGGTGCTCGTATCGGTGTGTGTGTAGGGTGTGGTGCTCGTATCAGTGTGTGGGGTGTGGTGCTCGTATCGGTGTGTGTGTAGGGTGTGGTGCTCATATCAGTGTGTGTGTGTGTGTAGGGTGTGGTGCTCGTATCAGTGTGTGTGTGTGGGGTGTGGTGCTCGTATCGGTGTGTGTGTGTTTAGGGTGTGGTGCTCATATTGGTGTGTGTGTGTGTGTGGTGCTCGTATCAGTGTGTGTGTGTGTAGGGTGTGGTGCTCGTATCGGTGTGTGTGTGTGTAGGGTGTGGTGCTCGTATTGGTGTGTGTGTGTGTGTGTAGGGTGTGGTGCTCGTATCGGTGTTTGTGTGTGTGTTTGTGTGTAGGGTGTGGTGCTCGTATCGGTGTGTGTGTGGGGTGTGGTGCTCATATCGGTGTGTGTGTGTGTGTGTGTAGGGTGTGGTGCTCGTATCGGTGTGTGTGTGTGTAGGGTGTGGTGCTCGTATCGGTGTGTGTGTAGGGTGTGTTGCTCGTATCGGTGTGTGTGTGTGTGTGTGTGGGGTGTGGTGCTCGTATCGGTGTGTGTGTGTGTGGGGTGTGGTGCTCGTATCGGTGTGTGGACTAGTCACAAGCCCAAGGCCCCACTCCTCCTCTGTCTGAACCAACAGTCAGCCATCTGTACCAATGAACCACCACTGATGCCCATTCAATGTTGTCTTTTCAACCGACAGTATAATTCCATCTATTCTTCATTCCCGCACACCCCAATAGATAGACATCTTCTTTTAATACCCACTCACCTCTATCAAGCTGGGCATTAGACAATGTAGAGTATGAATTGTCCTGATCTCCTGAGCCCAAGAGAGTAGGGGGGATCTGGTCATCACCCAATCCCCTAAAAACACACATCGACATCCCATTTACCAAATACCACAGGCCTATTTACTAACCCACAGCACAGTCAGCACCAGAGTATGTGAGTGTCCTTTCCAACCGCTCCGCTAAATACCGCTCCGCACTCACAGGAAGAAAAAAAACTGCAGCTCCAAATTCTCTCCATTCATTAAAATCACAATTTAACTAAACACACATCTATTTTTGTGACTACCTGGACCTACCGTTTGGTTTTGAAGTATTGAAACAAAACCATATGGATTTGAATGAAAAGTATTTTAATAAACATGAAAAGCTGAATGTAAGAAGCGCACATCATTTCAAATAGGCTACATGTCATATTAAACAGCATATAAACACACTGAATAGGTCAGGAGCCAGACAGGGAGCCTTAGAAGGAATGAAAATTAATTGTTTAGGGCTGTATTATTTCAAGGCTACAGCCTACAAATAAATACATTGTGAAGCATTAGCGAGTGCGACACACTAGGCTGGTAGGAACCTAAAGCGCTCAGCATTTAAACAACATTTCATTTTATTAAATCATTATAGCCTAGAAATTACTTACTTACTTAGAATTCAATACAAATTAAATGAAATGCCTTATTAGGCTCAGTCTACAGTGTCATTTTTAGAAACCCGAGTTTGTCCAGTCTCTGGCTTCAGGCTCATGCGACCGCGCCTTGAGTCAGGCCAGCAGCGGAGAATATCCTCTCCTCACTTGCAGAGCCACTGGGGATGGTAAACACCCTTTAGGCCTCTCTCGCCAGGCTGGGCAGAGATGCAGAGTTGTTATTTTTCCTATAGGTAGACCTAAAGGTTTTAAGGCAAAATAACTCAATCAAAACGGAAAGCTCCTTGAACGTGGGAATATGCCAGGCCTATTGGGCCAAAATCAATGATGGCCTGTTGTATAGATAATAGAACAAAAATGAAGGAAACTTTTAAGAGATCTGATTTTTAGTGTATAAATACTTTGCTACAATGACACACTTAATTATCTACCCACCTCGTTCCTTTCTTTTAGCATGTGCACGTAGTAATAAGTACCCCATCATGCTTTCAGGATGCGTGTCTTTTCAGATTCCACAGTGATTCTTTAGTTGTGGACACTACATCACCGCACTCCCTCTCTTGCTCTTGGTCCTCATCTTTGTAAGTCACCTTGATTTAGCACCTGTGTGTTTTTATCAGTTTCTTTATGAAAATATTTAGTGAACTCCATGACAGTAGCTAAAGCAAAGGGGCTATAGCAGCACACAAGTAGACTACAAATGCATGCTGGGCCGGGCATGCCCTGAGCTCGTGAAGTGAGCGCTATTGGAGGAAAATTGGAGCGGGGCGAGAAGGCCGACGCTCCAGCCTTTGGGAATCTTGCTCCGCGCTCCAGTCAAATTGGACACGCTCCGCTCCAGCGCCACTCACATACTCTGGTCAGCATTACCTGTGGTAATGAGAGTAAAGTCAAAATGGACCATCAAACTATTCTGCAATGCACTTATTGGTCTAGCCATCCGTATGAGAATCTTTGAAAGGCCATGAACAGCATAACACACCACTAACAGCCACAATACAAAAAAAATAAGAAACAATCACTCAAGAATCTTCTAGTGTGTGTGAGTGACAAAGCGGATAGGCCCTCTCAAATGTCTGCTCCTTCGGTCACATTATCACAACATGCATCTTATTCATTCTGAGTGACTTTCCAGGGGAGACGAAATTGGCCATTTTAAAAAGCATTGAAGGTTAGAAAATAAAAGAATGAATACTGACCTTGGCTCTTGGTCCAGTCCAACGTCCAGCACATGTCTGGCCTTCTTGGTCTGTGAAAGTAAGACACATAGGCTACATGACGTTAACTCTTCTTTTAAGTCTCAAAACACAAGTGGCGTTCCACCAATTAGGTGCCTTTTGAGTAGTTAACACAGGTGATTTAAAAATATATATATATTTCACCTAATTTTAATATTCTGTCAAAGAGCACGTTCAACTTAATAAAAACATGATTTCCCATCTCAAGAGGTTAAATAAAATAAAAACTATAGTAACTGCCTATTAAGTGCCAAATAAACACAGAAGACTAACAGGGTTGACGACTTCATCTTAAATAATCCATAAATCCCTTTGTGACAGGAGGAATGGAAGCTTGTTGTGTGCAACAGGGAGAGGCAATTGAATGCAATCTTTATAAACATTTTTTTAAATGTTAAAACATTTCTAGCCGGTCTATCTATGGGTAACTGGGCTGACATGTTTTGCTCGACCCGCTCAATTTTCCACCAGAAAATGGCCAAAAAGAGTAGAACCAGCTATTTTACTCTATGATCTGACTACTAGTTTCTGTTCAAAGAGATACATTAGATGTTTAATGTTTCTTTAGAGTTTTTTCAAGCCACATTTTCACCATATTAAAACGAGAGTTCAGTTCACCTAACAGGGCTGACCTTAAAATGAGGGCCAGTTTTATTTATTTTTACGTTACAATGAATCACTAACCACATTAAATAAATTAGAATTTTCAGAAATGACTGTCAAAGCAACAAAATAACTCAGGTTTTACAATGATGGTGAAAACATGGAGAAATGTTGGGATTAGGTGGGTTAAAATCTTCCTAGAAGTCACAGAGGGACATGCAGAATTTTGGCACTTCAGCAAGTTTATATTCATATAAGAAATCTGATGTATTATATTTGTCATATTAAAAAGGACACTTAATTTAATGAGGCTTTTAAAAATTCAATTTTGTGCACAATTTCTATTTAAAATATCAAATGGACGCAAAAGGCACTCATTTCGTGGAACGACCCTCAAACGATGACAGTCAGTTGGAGTGTCAACCAGTGGAGGAGTGAATTTCATAAAAATAAAAAAAGTTATCCTTTTTAGATAAAACTATACGAAATATATTCACGTCACCAAATAATTGATTAAAACACAATGTTTTGCAATGAAGGTCTACAGTAGCCTCAACAGCACTCTGTAGGATAGCACCGTGGTGTAGCCGGAGGACAGCTAGCTTCCGTCATCCTCTGGGTACATTGACTTCAATACAAAACCTAGGAGGCTCACGGTTCTCACCCCCTTCCATAGACTTACACAGTAATTATGACAACTTCCAGAGGACATCCTCCAACCTATCAGAGCTCTTGCAGCATGAACTGACATGTTGTCCACCCAATCAAAGGATCAGAAAATGAATCTAGTACTGAAAGCATAAGCTGCAGCTAGCTAGCACTGCAGTGCATAACATGTGGTGAGTAGTTGACTCAAAGAGAAAGACAATAGTTTAACAGTTTGGAACAAATGTATTTATTTACAAATGAAGGAGAAGCAAGAGAGAGAGAGCGAGCTAGCTATATTTCATTGTATTTTTTTCACTTTCACTTTGCTAGCAAATGAAGCTAGCTAGTTTAGCCTACTCAAACACCCGGCTCAAACAGAGAGGGATGCTATGTTAGCTAGCTGGCTATGGCTATCCAACACTTCCAAGTCAATGTAAGCTTTTGGTTTTATTAATTTATTGCCACCTGGGCCCACTGGTGTAACTGCTAAACTGCTTGCTGACTGTACACTGTACTGCACGATTGTAGCGGGTTTACTAACGTGTTAGTTCTAGTTGCTATGTTGACTATGACGTTAGCTAATATGGTGAGAACGATGTAGGCTGGGTGTAGCGTTTAGTGGTTATGATACGAAGGTTTGGCTTGGAAAGGTTTTTTTTCGCCTGGTCACAGACAGCTAATGTGTTGTGCACTGAAGTCCACAAGCGAAGGGAAAAGGTGAGAGGAGGAGAGTGTGTAGATGCGAGAAGGAATTATACGAGCAAAATTATCATGCTGTTTTCATGTGGCTGCTATGAAAGTGAACTGTGTTTGCGTGTGTTCAGGGGTGTAGTCATTCCGCCGATTCTGTTGAAAAACATTTCTGGAACTGAAGCAAACGGAATGGAGATAAACATAACTGAATTTGTCCAATAGAAACTCTCGTTTCCAACTGTTGGACTAATGATTACACACTAGATCAGCTAGATGCAGGCAAGAGTGTGGAAGGCGGTACTGAATGTGTCACTGTCTGTCACCTTGATTACTCCAAATTCTCTCTCTACCTGTGCACCTACATTTTAAGCTTTCATTCATAGGCTAGGTTGTAGAAACCTCATGATGGGTGTAGGAAAAATTGGAGTATCACGTAGTAGCCTAAACCTATCGATATTACATTTAGCTGGGTAAATGGAATATGAATGACAGTCATCCAATATGCTGTAATAGATATGTCATGCTCATTTAAAAAAAAAATCATCCTCCCTCATTTTAAACGTCACCAACCGCCACTGGTGTAAACAATAGTGTATGTCAAGGTGTGAGGTGACAGTGTGGTAAATGTCAGTGTGAAGTGTGAACTCACCGGCAATTCAGGCAGGTCCTGCGCATCGTCCATGTCCGCTGAGCCACGTCCTCCTGACATGTCCACTCTCTACGTCTTGGGGAGGCTGTCTGGACGCTGCTTCACACAAACGTATACAGACAGACAAAACACAGTATGCACAGTGTGAGTGGACAGGACCACTGCTTTAAGTAGTCTCCCTTTGACCAGCCACGATCCCTTCCCCCATCCCCCGTGACGCATCTCCGGTGCCCCACGCCCACCTACTATCGTAGGATTTGATCAACAGAGGCGCGATGTCGCCCACCGGGGGAGGAAGTGGGGCACGGTTGGTCTAATCGCCCGCACGGGAGGGCAGGCGAGACCGGTGAGCCACGTGCAGCACTGACGTTGCACCGTGGCCCCACCACTCCAGTGTTTACAGTTGGATTAAGGGGAGCGTGCCTCCTTACATGTGACTTAGCCTACATTTGGGGAAATGTATTCTCTGCGAATTATATCAGAGGCATTAGGTGTTCAGGTGCAAGCTGTTGTATCAATAGGTGGTCCGCTGGATAAGATCTAACCTCATTTTCAGCCACCAACCTCCCCACGTTAGCCTTCTGTCTGTGGGCCCTGGCAATAGAACACTGATATAACTGGCCATGGAACATTGATACAGTGCATTCAGAAAGTATTCAGACCCCTTCACTTTTTCCCACATTTTGTTATGTTAATGCCTTATTCTAAAATTTATTAAATTATTAAATTACAACTTGATTGGAGTCTACCTGTGGTAAATTCAATTGATTGGACATGATTTGGAAAGGCACACACCTGTCTATATAAGGTCCCACAGTTGACAGTGAAGTTGAAGGAATTGTCCGTAGAGCTCCGAGACAGGATTGTGTCGAGGCACAGATCTGGGGAAGGGTACCAAAACATTGCTGCAGCATTGAAGGTCACCAAGAACACAGTGGCCTCCATCATTGTGAAATGGAAGAAGTTTGGAACCACCAACACTCTTCCTAGAGCTGGCCGCCCGGCCAAACTGAGCAATCGGAGGAGAAGGGCCTTGGTCAGGGAGGTGACCAACAACCCGATGGTAACTCTGACAGAGCTCTAGAGTTCATCTGTGGAGATGGGAGAACCTTCCAGAAGGACAACCATCTCTGCAGCACTCCACCAATCAGGCCTTTATGGTAGAGTGGCCAGACGGAAGCCACTCCTCAGTAAAATACACATGACAGCCCGCTTGGAGTTTGCCAAAAGGCACCTAAAGGACTCTCAGACCATGAGAAACAACATTCTCTGGTCTGATGAAACCAACATTGAACTCTTTGGCCTGAATGCCAAGCGTCACGTCTGGAGGAAACCTGGCACCATCCCTACGGTGAAGCATGGTGGTGGCAGCATCAAGCTGTGGGGATGTTTTTCAGCGGCAGGGACTGGGAGACTAGTCAGGATCGAGGGAAAGATGAATGGAGCAAAGTACAGAGAGATCCTTGATGAAAACCTGGTCCAGAGCGCTCAGGACCTCAGACTGGGGGGAAGGTTCACCTTCCAACAGGACAACGACCCTAAGCACACAGCCAAGACAACGCATGAGTGGCTTCAGGACAAGTCTCTGAATGTCTTTGAGTGGCCCAGCCAGAGCCCAGACTTGAACCCGATCGAACATCTCTGGAGAGACCTGAAGATAGCTGTGCAGCGACGCTCCCCATCCAACCTGACAGAGCTTGAGAGGATCTGCAGAGAAGAATGGGAGAAACTCCCCAAATACAGGTGTGCCAAGCTTGTAGCGTAATGCCAAAGAAGACTTGAAGCTGTAATCGCTGCCAAAGGTGCTTCAACAAAGTACTGAGTAAAGGGTCTGAATACTTATGTTAATGTAATATTTCAGTTTTTATTTTTTTATACATTTGCAAAGATTTCTAAAAACCTGTTTTTGATTTGCCATTATGGGGTATTGTGTGTAGATTGATGAGGAAAAAAACAATTTAATCAATTTTAGAATAAGTCTGTAATGTAGCAAAATGTGGAAAAAGTCAAGGGGTCTGAATACTTTCCGAATGCACTGGCCATAGAACATTGACATAACTGTCATATGCAGGAAGAACAAATTAGAAAATAAGCACTAATTTATCAGACACTGACTTGTTAAGGAAACCATGAACAGGATGTCCCATGCCAGCCACCAGAATTATAGGCTAAATCAAAAAACACTTATCAAATCAAATTTTATTGGCCACATGCGCCGAATACAACAGGTGCAGACATTACTGTGAAATGCTTACTTACAGGCCTTAACCAACAGTGCATTTATTTTTTATAAAAAAGTAGAATAAAACAAAAAAGTGTTGAGAAAAAAAGAGCAGAAGTAAAATAAAATAACAGTAGGGAGGCTATATATACAGGGGGGTACCGGTGCAGAGTCAATGTGCGGGGGCACCGGCTAGTTGAGGTAGTTGAAGTAATAAGTACATGTGGGTAGAGTTAAAGTGACTATGCATAAATAATTAACAGAGTAGCAGCAGCGTAAAAAGATGGGGTGGGGGGGGGCAGTGCAAATAGTCCGGGTAGCCATGATTAGCTGTTCAGGAGTCTTATGGCTTGGGGGTAGAAGCTGTTGAGAAGTCTTTTGGACCTAGACTTGGCACTCCGGTACCGCTTGCCGTGCGGTAGCAGAGAGAACAGTCTATGACTAGGGTGGCTGGAGTCTTTGACAATTTTGAGGGCCTTCCTCTGACACCGCCTGGTATAGAGGTCCTGGATGGCAGGAAGCTTGGCCCCAGTGATGTACTGGGCCGTACGCACTACCCTCTGTAGTGCCTTGCGGTCGGAGGCCAAGCAGTTGCCATACCAGGCGGTGATGCAACCAGTCAGGATGCTCTCGATGGTGCAGCTGTAGAATTTGAGGATCTGAGGACCCATGCCAAATCTTTTCAGTCTCCTGAGGGGAATAGGCTTTGTCGTGCCCTCTTCACGACTGTCTTGGTGTGTTTGGACCATGATAGTTCGTTGGTGATGTGGACACCAAGGAACTTGAAGCTCTCAACCTGTTCCACTACAGCCCCGTCGATGAGAATGGGGACGTGCTCAGTCCTCTTTTTTTTCCTGTAGTCCACAATCACCTCCTTTGTCTTGGTCACGTTGAGGGAGAGGTTGTTAACCTGGCACCACATGGCCAGGTCTCTGACCTCCTCTCTATAGGCTGTCTCATCGTTGTCGGTGATCAGGCCTACCACTGTTGTGTCGTCGGCAAACTTAATGATGGTGTTGGAGTCGTGCCTGGCCACGCAGTCATGGGTGAACAGGGAGTACAGGAGGGGACTGAGCACGCACTCCTGAGGGGCCCCCGTGTTGAGGATCAGTGTGGCAGATGTGTTGTTACCTACCCTTACCACCTGGGGGCGGCCCGTCAGGAAGTCCAGGATCCAGTTGCAGAGGGAGGTGTTTAGTCCCAGGATCCTTAGCTTAGTGATGAGCTTTGAGGGCACTATGGTGTTGAATGCTGAGCTGTAGTCAATGAATAGCATTCTCACGTAGGTGTTCCTCTTGTCCAGTTGAGAAAGGGCAGTGTGGAGTGCAATAGAGATTGCATCATCTATGGATCTGTTGGGGCGGTATGCAAATTGGAGTGGGTCTAGGGTTTCTGGGATAATGGTGTTGATGTGAGCCATGACCAGCCTTTCAAAGCACTTCATGGCTACAGACGTCAGCGCTACGGGTCGGTAGTCATTTAGGCAGGTTATCGTAAGAGTCCTTGGGCACGGGGACTATGGTGGTCTGCTTGAAACATGTTGGTATTACAGACTCAGTCAGGGACATGTTGAAAATGTCAGTGAAGACACTTGCCAGTTGGTCAGCACATGCTCGGAGTACACGTCCTGGTAATCCGTCTGGCCCTGCGGCCTTGTGAATGTTGACCTGCTTAAAAGTCTTACTCACATCGGCTACGGAGAGCGTGATCACATAGTCATCCGGAACAGCTGGTGCTCTCATGCATGCTTCAGTGTTGCTTGCCTCGAAGCGAGCAAAGAAGTGGTTTAGCTCGTCTGGAAGTCTTGTGTCACTGGGCAGCTCGCGGCTGTGCTTCCCTTTGTAGTCTGTAATAGTTTTCAAGCCCTGCCACATCCGACGAGCGTCAGAGCCGGTGTAGTACGATTCAATCTTAGTCCTGTATTGACTCTTTGCCTGTTTGATGGTTCGTCGGAGGGCATAGCGGGATTTCTTATAAGCGTCCGGGTTAGAGTCCCGCTCCTTGAAAGCGGCAGCTCTACCCTTTAACTCAGTGCGGATGTTTCCTGTAATCCATGGCTTCTGGTTGGGGTATGTACGTACGGTCACTGTGGGGACGACATCATCGATGCACTTATTGATGAAGCCAGTGACTGATGTGGTGTACTCCTCAATGCTATCTGAAGAATCCCGGAACATGTTCCAGTCTATGCTAGCAAAACAGTCCTGTAGCTTAGCATCTGCGTCATCTGACCACTTTTTTATTAACCAAGTCACTGGTGCTTCCTGCTTTAGTTTTTGCTTAAGGGCAAGAATCAGGAGGATAGAGTTATGGTCAGATTTGCCAAATGGAGGGCGAGGGAGAGCTTTGTAAGCGTCTCTGTGTGTGGAGTAAAGGTGGTCTAGAGTTTTTTTTCCTCTGGTTGCACATTTCACATGCTGGTAGAAATGAGGTAGAACGGATTTAAGTTTCCCTGCATTAAAGTCCCCGGCCACTAGGAGCGCTGCCTCTGGATGAGCGTTTTCCTGTTGACTTATGGCCTTATACAGCTCATTCAGTGCAATCTTAATGCCAGCATTGGTTTGTGGTGGTAAATAGACAGCTATGAAAAATAGATGAAAACTCTCTTGGTAAAGAGTGTGGTCTACAGCTTATCATAAGATACTCTACCTCAGGCGAGCAAAACCTCGAGACTTCCTTAGTATTTGATTTTGTGCACCAGCTGTTGTTTACAAATATACACAGACCGCCACTCCTTGTCTTACCGGAGTCAGCCGTTCTATCCTGCCGATGTAGCGTATAGCCCGCTAGTTGTATGTTGTCCATGTCGTCGTTCAGCCACGACTCGGTGAAACATAAGATATTACAGTTTTTAATGTCCCGTTGGTAGGATAACCGTAATCTTAAATCATCCAATTGATTCTCAAATGATTGAAGATTGGCTAATAGGATTGATGGGAGCGGCAGTTTACTCGCTCGCCGTCGGATCCTTACGAGGCACCCCGACCTACGTCCACGATATCTCCGTCTCTTCCTCATGCGAATGACGGGGATTTGGGCCTTGTCGGGTGTCTGTAGGATATCCTTCGCGGCCGTCTCGTTGAAGAAAAAATCTTTTTGGTTATAAGAGACGATGGCAGAAACATTATGTACAAAATAAATTACAAATAACGCGGAAAAACACACATAATAGTACAATTGGTTAGAGGGCTGTAAAACGGCAGCCATCTTCTCCAGCGCCATTATTTTATCAATCAATGCAACCCTTCCCAGTACATGGACCACTAACGTTTTTGTAAAACATGCACTTTACAGTGGATCATCTTGAAACGTTCTCTGTAAAGCTAACTTTCATCAAGGCTTTATATGGTCTATAATTGGTTTCTCTTTTCATTGTCAGTATCCTTTTCCAGCATAATGATATCCGTAACATCCATAACGGTTGACATTGATGTTTCATATCTTAGCTTCAGAAGGTTGTGCATTCACCACATGTTGTGCGCTTGTTCTGAGATGCATTCTTCAGACTTTCACTGAAGCAATTGTTGATATCTTGAAAAGTATGGAGTTCTAGCTAAGATTCTCTTCGAAAATATATGCTGAAATGCATCTCATATGTGGCAGTACTGGGTTTTTTTAGATCGAAAGATCTGTAAATAGTCATGGAGTGCATTTTTGAAACAAAAGCACCCCAAAATATACTGACTTTAATCCAGTGTCTAGAAAAGTGGATTGATGGTATTAGCACATGTATATTGTCTCATTAGCTATTTTTGATGCAAACAATTGTAATACAATAAAATATAACATTTGTGTATACCTTCAACTGGTAAAGGTTAATTTTACCAGTTGATATATAAGAGAAGGAAACACCCTTTTAGATTATATGCCTTCTGTTAACATTTTTAAAACATTCCAAATGACAAATGTGTTAAGATAGATTTTGATCATGTAACATCCATAACGCCTCCCATTTCTCCAACATGGCCAATATTTAGAAGTCACTCCCCCAAAGAAGGGGTACTATAGAAAAAGGTCCATTCTCTGAGACATTAATGTTGTGATTTTGCGTGCACAAGTAACGTCCATAACGCTGGAATCGGCCAGTAACACCAGCAGGCAAGACCAAAAAAGCAAAGCTGTAGAATCTAATGAGGGCACTTATGACAAAATTAAAAGTATAAAACATTCCTGTTATCTGCAGTGCAGTGTAACACTGATTGATTTTTAACATACGAATTCTAAAATCAGGTGGTTTAAAGGTTTGCGAATAGACCTGACCTTGGCATTTTCTATTGAATTTAGGCCTATTGTGAATCTGGCCTCTAGGCTAATGCAGCGTTAAGATCTGGCTCGTGAGATTTTTGTGAATTCAAAATCCATCTCTGTTGTCTTGAAAACCATTACGCAAGCTCGACCTAATCCCGGCACCTGCTGTTATGTAGGTAACCTGGAACGTGCTGTACCTGTCGACGTACTGTAGGCGCAAACCTGGAACTTGCTGTACCTGTCGACCTAGGCAACCTGGAACTTGCTGTACCTGTCGACCTAGGCAACCTGGAACTTGCTGTACCTGTCGACCTAGGCAACCTGGAACTTGCTGTACCTGTCGACTTAATTAGGAAGGTGTTCCTAATGTTTGGTATACTCAGTGTATATACAGGCAGTTTGTGGGACTGGTAACAGATAAAGACTGACTCTGTTGCTATTGAAATGCAGTTCTTGAGGAGAAACGACCACACATGATTTGTGTACATCTTGCCAGCCAAGGACGACCAGGCTTGGATGGCTGCAGGTCAAGTCGTCCAGTCCCTGTGTCCTTTTGTGGACATCAGGGGAAGGAGGTAGCATTTCATAGAGCCTGTGCTGGCAGATTAAAGGGTGTGAGATTAATACAAAGCATGAGCTTATAAAAAAAACTTTGAATTGAGTTTGAGTTTTTGTATGTTTATTGTGTTACTCAGTAGGTGATTGATAATAACATTTAATATTTTAAATAGAACATCTGTCACTAATGATCTAGAATGAAATTACTAAAACATTGTACATTTGAAATGGAGTGCAGTGTCATCATTTGCTGTCTGTCTTTTACATAACGCAGAACGTCACATACATAACATTTTCCTCTAGTTTTATTATGAAAGTCAAAATATTGATATAATTGTTGAGGTATGCAGCACTCTAATTCGCAATGGAAATAGAGATTTTCAAATAAAGAATTGTAAATGCCTTTTTTTAGCACATTTGTACATTAATTGTTGGTTAAGACGGGACCCACGAGTGCACTTTGATAGCCTATGGAATAACTATTCACGATACTAGTTCTTTGAGGTACACTGCATTTTCAGATGACAACAAAAGTATTATGATGAAGTTTGGTGAAGAAATCTTTAACATATAAACACTCAATTTTCACAGCGTTACATCCATAACAGTAAGCCCTCCTCTCTAAAGTATTATTGACCATTGTTATATTTTCATCACTGTTGTTTTTGTGCGTAGCCAAGCCTTACTTTCAAAGTGGCTATTAATATTTGAGATTCACAGAATTTTGCTGATGTGTCCGTTCTCCCAAAAATGCCTGTCCATTTCCGTCACATCCATAACGCAAGTTGTTGTTCCGTTATTTCAATGCGGTATTACTTTAGAACTTTGTAATTGTGTGTCTACACTTCCCCTACAGGGTTCTACAAATATACACATTAACATTTATGCTTGATAAGTCAATTTTCTGGAGACATTTTGTTTCTCATTTTGTGTGCAAATATTACATCCATAACGCTGGAATTGCCCACTACGCTTCTAGCTATCTGAATCACAGCGCACGTACACACACACATGCACACACACACACACACACACACACTCTTTTTGCACAACAATGAAGCAAGCCTACAAGCTAAGGAGAGAACTGCTTTGCTATCTGCTCCACAGACGTACGTTCTCTTTATAAATAGGCTATAGTCTACTTTATTAAATATTTGACAGATCTGTTGTTTATCATATTTTATCACCTAATAATGGGTGAATTTCCTGTAGGCCTATTTCCTGTGGGATGGCTTGACTACAAATATGGGGACGTCTCTGTGCTGCCTAGGAGTATTCTCTTGAGAAGCAAACGTCTTGTGAGTATTATGATGACTTTTCTGTTATTATTGCCCGCTATAATGAGACAAGGTGACATTTACAGGAGCACTGTGCTAATTGGACTAAAACATGGATCATTTACAGGAGCACTGTGCTAATTGGACTAAAACATGGATTGTTTACAGGAGCACTGTGCTAATTGGACTAAAGCATGGATCATTTACAGGAGCACTGTGCTAATTGGACTAAAACATGGATCATTTACAGGAGCACTGTGCTAATTGGACTAAAACTTGGATCGTTTACAGGAGCACTGTGCTAATTTGACTAAAACATGGATCATTTACAGGAGCACTGTGCTAATTGGACTAAAACATGGATCATTTACAGGAGCACTGTGCTAATTGGAATAAAACATGGATCGTTTACAGGAGCACTGTGCTAATTGGACTAAAACATGGATTGTTTACAGGAGCACTGTGCTAATTGGACTAAAACATAGATCGTTTACAGGAGCACTGTGCTAATTGGACTAAAACATGGATCGTTTACAGGAGCACTGTGCTAATTGGACTAAAACATGGATCGTTTACAGGAGCACTGTGCTAATTGGACTAAAACATGGATCGTTTACAGGAGCACTGTGCTAAATGGACTAAAACATGGATCATTTACAGAAGCACTGTGCTAATTGGACTAAAACATGGATCGTTTACAGGAGCACTGTGCTAATTGGACTAAAACATGGATCGTTTACAGGAGCACTGTGCTAATTGGACTAAAACATGGATCATTTACAGGAGCACTGTGCTAATTGGACTAAAACATGGATCGTTTACAGGAGCACTGTGCTAATTGAACTAAAACATAGATTGTTTACAGGAGCACTGTGCTAATTGGACTAAAACATGGATTGTTTACAGGAGCACTGTGCTAACTGGACTAAAACATGGATCGACAAAAGATTGGTCTTGTCATCATTGCATCACCTGAACTGAGATTTAGTCTGCAAAGTGTTGGGGATTGAGCATAACTCTCCATGAAGACACAGGCCTAGCTGACTACTGGCTTGGTCTATAGTCATGGTCCCTGATATGGTCCCTGACATGGTCCTTGCATTAGCCTCATCTTTGTTAAATGAATCTAAATCAAATCAAACTCTATGAGCAACATTATGAGAAAAAACATATAGGGCCCGTTTCCTGGACACAGATTAGGCCTAAACCCAAACTTGGCATTCTTTTTAGTCCAGGACCAAGGCTAAATCTGTGTCCAGGAAACCGGCCCATAGAACTGATTTTCCTTTGGATTCTGTTCTTACTTCCTTGTTCTGACTGACCCCCCTGATTCATGGACTATTGGTAACAAATAACCTACTGTCTAGTTGTCTAGCTATAGACGGGTTGGTTGTTTAGCAACAAACCCGATACGTGCGCAACTATGGGGCAAAACAGATGGGTTTGGCTTAGAAGAATGTTGACAACGTGTAAACTATATTTAGTCTCCAAATGTTTATTGAACTTTTGACTGGTACTGTATATATAACCCTAACAACTAACCCCACACTCATTAAAAGCCACAACTTTATTCCACTACTTTAACCCTATCTGATCCTACCCCAGGCCAACGACCTGGGAGGACGGGACACTACCACTCATCTCTTCTGAAGTCAAATCTCGTACCCCCCCAAGTACTTCACTGCAGCTGCCACCACAACATCTATTTTCTGTGACTTACGTTCCATCTCTGCGGTACAGTTGATAACCATTGCTACGAATGCTAAGAAGCCAACCTTATTGAAACAGGGTTGTGGGTTCGATTCCCACGGGGGGCCAGTATAAAAAAAAAAAAAAAAAAAAAATGTATTCACTAACTAAGTCGCTCTGGATAAGAGCGTCTGCTAAATGACTAAAATGTAAATGAAACATATCACTCATTGGCGTAACCCTCTGTTCTGGCACAGATCTACTATTCACAGGGATCCTCTCAGAATCCCTCACCCTTGATCCTCCCTCTACTTTCTTCACTGCCTCAGCATACATCTTCTGCACTACTCTGACCCTGGCCACCTCAACCTGCCTCTCTCGCACCGGACACCTCCGATCCCCAGCAACATGGGCACCCCTACAGTACACAACTTTTCCCACCGAAAACTACACATTCCTCTGTCCCATGTCCTCCTACACACTGCTGCGACATGCCCATAAAAGTGACACATATTACATTTACATTACATTTTAGTCATTTAGCAGACGCTCTTATCCAGAGCGACTTACAGGAGCAATTAGGGTTAAGTGCCTTGCTCAAGGGCACATTAACGTCATTTAGCAGACGCTCTTAGCCAGAGCGACTCACAAATTGGTGCGTTCACCCTATAGCCAGTGGGATAACCACTTTACAATTTGGGGGGGGGGGGGGTAGAAGGATTACTTTATCCTATCCCAGGTATTCCTTAAAGAGGTGGGGTTTCAAATGTCTCCGGAAGGTGGTGAGTGACTCCGCTGTCCTGGCGTCGTGATATAACAAACACTGCAAAATATTCAACTTTTCCAAGACAAAATCTCTCAGCCCCTTACAATCTGCTAGCTACCAATGACCATGCTATCAGCCCCTTACAATCTGCTAGCTACCAATGACCATGCTATCAGCCCCTTACAATCTGCTAGCTACCAATGACCATGCTGGCATTATCTGTGTAGCTCAGTCCAGTGTAGCTCAGTTGGTAGAGCATGGCGCTTGCAACGCCAGGGTTGTGGGTTCGATTCCCACGGGGGACCAGTATGAAAATGTATGCACTCACTAACTGTAAGTCGCTCTGGATAAGAGCGTCTGCTAAATGACTAAAATGTAAATGTAAATCTGTGGTGGTGGGTGAGTGACATAACTGCCTTTCTGTAGTCCAGGGTTTCCCAAACTTGGTCCTGGCCCACCTGGGGTGCACATTTTGGTTTTTGCCCTAGCACTACACAGCTGATTCAAAGAACCAACTCATCATCAAGCTTTGATGATTTGAATCAGCTGTGTAGTGCTAGGGCAAAAACCAAAACGTGCTTTGGGAAACCCTGCTCTAGTCTGTCACTTCAATATTCAAGAAGTTGTGGATGATACCTAGTTATCTAACCAACTCTGCTTTCTACGCAAATCCAAGTTCCATTCTATAAAAATTAGCGGGGGGACTTTCAAATAGATAATTTAGCACGCATGCCCAAAACAGAAGTGTGTGCTAGCTAACGTTACACACATTAGCAACAACACTGAATTTAACATAATCAGGTTCCACATAGCTAAAATTATTTTCAGGAAATAAAGGCGCTAGCGATGGCACGCTTACTAAAGGACAGCGTGCTGCAATGTTACACCTGTGTATAGTATAGCCGTTGCTGCAGTTTTACTCCCGAAAGCTGCCAGTTAGTAAGGGAGCACTTGTGATCTGGGCTGGGGTCTATTACATTTCAATGAAGTCCGTTTCAGTAGCTGAAATTCAAATTCAAGTTTTCCTCACAGCTTTTTCATGAGAAAGATTGGAATTAGAATTTCAGTTTACTTCCTGAATTGACTTAAGTGAAATGGCATTGACTCTAACCCTGCCCAGTTAACCGCTTGTAAGTTGAACCAATCGACAGAGTAGGAAAAAAGGATGATTGTCCACAGGATGTGCAGTACCGTGTAGCTCAGTTGGTAGAGCATGGCGCTTGCAACGCCAGGGTTGTGGGTTCGATTCCCACGGGGGCCAGTAAGTCGCTCTGGATAAGAGTGTCTGCTAAATGACAAAAATGTAAATGTAAGGTGAAGTCCAGTTAGCAAATAATTACTAGTTAGCTAGTAGGTGGCTTCTCGTTTAGCTAACTGCAAAAAAAGGAGGCATTGGAACGTTATAAATATGTTTGGAGATATTGCAATTAATTAAAGGTGAGTACCGGGGCCATAGCTAGCGAGTTGGTTAGAAAGTGTTAGCTAGTTCGCGAAGTGCATTGTTTTTAGCTACGTTAGCTGTTAGCTTAGCTAACTAACTCTCTCGAGATGCTACGCTGGCCAACGTTAGCTGGCTAGCTAGCCAACGGAGTGATGGAACTTCCCTTCCAAAGTTTTGAAAATTCACCAACATGGATGTAGGCCATATAGCTAGGTATATGATTAGAGTTAGTCAAATTTACCTTACCATTGGGGTAATGTGTTTTATTTTAGTTGAATTCCTTCGTATTGATTCCACACCGCTTTGTCTGTTGTTAGGGACCACTATTTCGCAGGAAGTTTTTACTGTTTGTGGTACGCATGCGTGCCGTTTTCCTGAATATTCAGTCTAGACCAGGGCCCGGTTTCCCAAAATTAACTCAGTTGGCCTTAAGATGCTTTTGGGAGAACCGGGCCCAGAGCTATATATTTTGAGTTGTGCCAATTTTTATACATGTCTCTGGTTTAGACTACATTCTGCAATGTAACAGCATGAAACGTGGAGTAATTAAACGTAACAATGTAACAGCATTAAAAGTGGAGTAATGAAACGTAACAATGTAACAGCATTAAAAGTGGAGTAATGAAACGTAACAATGTAACAGCATTAAAAGTGGAGTAATTAAACGTAACAATGTAACAGCATTAAAAGTGGAGTAATTAAACTTAACAATGTAACAGCATGAAAAGTGGAGTAATGAAACGTAACAATGTAACAGCATGAAAAGTGGAGTAATGAAACGTAACAATGTAACAGCATGAAAAGTGGAGTAATGAAACGTAACAATGTAACAGCATGAAAAGTGGAGTAATGAAACGTAACAATGTAACAGCATGTGGATTTTTTTTTACAGATGGTGCTCCATGAAAGGAGGTAGCGGTTCCCAAACTTGGGGTCAGTCCCCTGAAATTGAAATGGGCTCCCATTACAAAATCTCTAAACAAATTAACAACAATTTTTTCTTAAAATGAAATACAAATGTTAATGTCAACTAAGGGCCTTTTATGTGCTTTCATGTCATTATTATGAGTTGGGACAGCATGCCGGACCCAACATTTTTGTGAATATGATCAAACAGGGTTAACTATGGAATATCATTTTTCGAAATGGAGTCCCCTGCATTTTCTAGTGTCAATTTGGGGTCGTAGGCAGGAAAAGTTTGGGAACCCCTGAAGTAGAGGCTCTGTTGTGATTTTGATTTATGGCCTATTTGATGCGGTTGTCCTGGCATTACCCCTAAACTTGTTTCTACATTAAAACATGTTTATGAAATTATATGGAATATAATAATTGAATGTAGCCTATTTTTCCAAAAGAGCAGCACCAATAATCAAAATGTACCGGGTGTGAATGGTGCTTTTTTAAATTAATATGAAGATCTATGAATATATATTTTTGTAACTCCTTGATTCAATATCAAACTGGCCTCCAGAAAAACACTCGGTTGACACATTCCATTTGAATTTGGTCAATACATTTTATTTACCATTTTGAAAAGATAGATTACAATTCAATATTTAATTTATCCATACTAGGAATTTGTCCTCTGGTCTTTAAACATACAGTACATGATGTGTCATGACATGTAAATAAATATACATGGAGAAAGCCTGTGATGGTTATTACACTATTCATGGCCATCAGTAAATAAACCGTCTACAAAGAGTCATTTCAGTCTAAGCTCTCATCATTGTAGCAGCGCAACTTTTCAGGTCGTTATCTAGACCCCGGGTTTCCCAAACTCGGTCCCGGGGCCCCCACTGGGTGCACGTTTTGGTTTTTGCCCTAGAACTACACAGTGTGATTCAAATAATCAAAGCTTGATGATGAGTTGGTCCTCTGTAGCTCAATTGGTAGAGCATGGCGCTTGTAATGCCAGGGTAGTGGGTTCGATCCCCGGGGCCACCCATACGTAGAAATATATGCACACGGGACTGTAAGTCGCTTTGGATAAAAGTGTCTGCTAAATGGCATATTATTATTATTATTATTTAAATCAGCTGTGTAGTTCTAGGGCAAAAAATACAGAGTTTGGGACCGAGTTTGGGAAACACTGATCTAGACCATGAGGATAACAGGGAATAAATAGATACGCACATATGGATCAGGACTTCCTATCCTAACATGGCTGGGACAGACAGGCACACTTTAAATGAAAGACATTCACAGTACCTTTCTATCAATCTAGCAGGAGTTCTGTACACGATGCAAATGGGTATACAGTACATAACAATCTAATGGATTATAATGTAAATGTAAAATCTTGTGTTTTGCCAGCAAAACAGCAATCACTTTCACTCACGAGAATAACAATGATTGATATAATATGTGCTATTATTGCAGAAGACCTAGTATTGCTGGTAAAATCATTTACCCCATTTTCTGTATTTATGATACAAATATATGAATGAGTTCTACAAACAGCATGTCAACACAAATTGTCAACACAGTCTTAGGTGGGTAAATGTGTAAAGTGCAGGTATTAGAAGAAGATAGGTTAGAAAATAAGACAGGATTTTTCCCACTTAGGGAGTACATTTCTTTTTAGATGTATAAATTGTTGTACATATTTAGAGCTTGGTAATATATTTCTATTTGCTTTCTGTTAAGGAGCCAAGTGAAAAACATGTTTTTGAAAAGAGTACTTTGTAATTACTCGGACGGATATATAGTATTAAGATGAACAGTACCTGGAAATGGAAAACCAATGGACTTTTTGGTCAGATTCAGTTAATATAACATGAAATTATATTGCAGATTTCTTGTAAAAATAAAATATTTTGTGTCTGCTTTCTACACATAGTAATTTTTTTGCCCCAACATTTTCTGCATGTGGAGAAAAATTGGTCACCGGTAGAATTGAGTTCAGATTGTACCATAGTACCCTATTTGATCCAAAACAAACGTATTTCATGTTGATCCATTCTGGTGTTTTCCTACTTGTTTAGCTAATAGGATTGTGATGGTGAACAGATATTAATATTAATATTTTGAAGGTGAACAGATATTCATATTACGATTTTCAGGGGTGAACAGATATGCAGCTGAACAAGAGACAGAGTGGATGCTTAAGCAATGCAATCACCTTCATCACCCTTAATGCCTCAAGTGCAATCCAGCATTCACACAACAAACGACAACAAATGCATTGTGACAATGTAAGTCTTCAATCTATACAGAATGATCAGGAAGGCAAGGCCCTCTACAGCTAGCGCCAGGGGTCATAGGTCTAAACAGACTGGACAGTCTTTGTGTTTGATACAACCCTGCTGGTACAGTGCTGCTCTCTGTTCTCGCTGCCTTGAAACTTCAGGCACTTCACTCTTTTTTTTCTTCTGACAGTGGTCGTGGTCCACAGCGATTAGAGAGAAATGTCCTTTCTCCCTGTGGTACAAAAAAACGATGTCCCACCTTGGCACACTTTTGCATCAGGTAGGTAGGATCGTTGGTGTTGAAGATTGGAGTCCCGTGCAATGTACACCCCTCATGCAACAATCCCACAAGATCTGGAGTTCTAGACCCCCTTTTCCTCTCAGGAGCCTTATTAGCGGGTCATGCACACCTCCCACATCACTCATACAGTACGTGTATCTCTGTGTTTTATTTGTTCTACAGAGGTGATGAGGATAGAGGTGGACAGAGGACTCCTTCACATGAAGCCGTCAGCAGGCCCATAGGAGAAGCCTGGGAAGGCTCCAGCTGCCTCCTTGATGCTGCTAGTCACCATCAGGCCGTCCGTGTTGCACAGCGACGAGGTCACAGGGAGGTGGGTGAACTCTGGGTCAAAGTGCCTGAGGTCCGTGGGCCCGCTCTGTGAAAGCCAACCAACCAGAGAAGTGCATTAGAGACGGGCTCCGAAACAACAAACATTAAATTCACATTTCACACGCATAAAGGTAAGTTCCAATATCTCCTTTCATCCTGAAGTGTGAACTTGTTCACTACTTCCCCACAAGTCTAAAAGCATTGGGATCGGTGGAGGCGTGGGCTAGAGGTAGTTCCCCATCTACAGCATACAGTCTTCTGATAAATGTACGTACCACTGAGGGAATGTAAGGTGGTGTGATCTTCCTGGCCATCAGGTCATCCCAGTTGATGGGTGAGAAGAAGTTGTGGCACTTCAGCTCCATCTACAGGTAAATAGAGACACTACATCAACCCACTGGCACAGAACACTACAGAACAACTTTACTGACACCTTGTTAGAATTGTTTTATGTCTTGTATAGTACATTGATTGTTCTGCGTTGTTTTGTGTATGTGTGTGTGTGTGTGTGTGTGTGTGTGTGTGTGTGTGTGTGTGTGTGTGTGTGTATATCAGTGGAGGCTGCTGAGGGGAGGACAGCTCATAATAATGTCTGGAATGGAGCAAATGGAATGGCATCAAACACCTGGAAACCATGTTTTTGATGTATTTGATACCATTCCACCATTTCGCTCCAGCCATTACCGTGAGCCCGTCCTCCCCAATTAAGGTGGCACCAACATCTTGTGATATATATATCTGTCACAATATATAATATATATATATATATAGAGCGTAGTGCCAGTAACCGAAAGGTCGCTGGTTCTAATCCCCGAGCCGACTAGGTGAAAAATCTGTCGATGTGCCCTTGAGCAAGGCACTTAACCCTAATTGCTCCTGTAAGTCGCTCTGGATAAGAGCGTCTGCTAAATGACTAAAATGTAATGTAAATGTATATATATATATATATATATATATACTTACAAAATCGTCTTTCACTCCCAGCCTCTTGGTGCGGTCCTTTTGCAGGAGTCCCTCCAACATTTCCCTGCCTGAGTTGGACACGTTAGGCTTCAGTATCAGAGGCTTGTTCAGGATATTGCTGTACATCTCAGCTGTGTTACGACTGTAGAAGGGTGGCTATGGAGGAGACAAAGAGAAGAAATGTGTACACGCTACTTAGTCAAGCTCCTAACGCACCAGGCACCATGATTGTCAGTGTACTTGTGATTTGTAATGGCATTCTCTATATTGAACTGACATAGTGACATAGTGTCATAGGCTTGTATCCCAAATGGCACCCTATTCCCTTTATAGTACCCTAACTTTGACCAGGGAATAGGGTACAATTTGGGATAGGGGTGCCATTTTTTAGGGTACCATATTGAATAACACATTTAGATGCATTGTGAAAAGTGAAAGAAAACTGAACCATGAAAGGCAGAGATGGTGAAAAAGCGTACGGATGACTCACCAGTCCGTAGAGCATCTCGTACAGCACTGAGCCCAGGCACCACCAGTCCACTGTGCGGTCGTACGCCTGCTTCTGCAGCACCTCTGGGGCCAGGTACTCTGGGGTTCCACAGAAGGTGCTAGTGGTCCCAGTGGGCGTCAGGCCCTCTTTGCAGAGGCCAAAGTCCGTCAGGACGATGTGGCCTGTAGAGGCTAGCAGGATATTCTCAGGCTTCAGATCTCTGTGAAGGGGCAGAGAAGGGGGAGAGGTTTATGAAAAAGGCACCCAAATAAATACAATATTTAGATTGTTCTAGTCACATTCATTACCTAGTATCCCTTAGCATTCAGTCCTTTTCAGTATCCCTTAGCATTCACTCCTTTTCAGTATCCCTTAGCATTCAGTCCTTTTCAGTATCCCTTAGCATTCAGTCCTTTTCAGTATCCCTTTTAGCATTCAGTCCTTTTCAGTATCCCTTAGCATTCAGTCCTTTTCAGTATCCCTTTTAGCATTCAGTCCTTTTCAGTATCCCTTTTAGCATTCAGTCCTTTTATCACTAGCGAGGTTTCCATCCAATCGGGCGACAGATTTTAATGCAAATATTCTAAATTCCGCACAAAGACAATATGCGCATTCTCCCACCAGCGGTGTGTTTCCACCAAACAGACTTGCTGCAGATAAAAATCAGTGGGTGTTGACGTAGTGCACACAAAATGTACTTTTTCGCTTAAGTTTTTATGTACTGAATAGAAATCTAAAGTTCAATGTGTTTCCATCGCATTTTCAACTCTACGGATAGTTTTGTCACAAAAACTGTTAAGTTAAATAGCAAATGTGCCTACTCTGTTCTTGGCATTCTCTAGCCAACAGCTAACAGATACAGCGCGGGTAGGCTAGTCTACATGATTATTATGGATAGCAGTGCTATGCAGACAAAACTGGCCTTTCGCAATATTTAAAATAGTCTACAATCGCCGGAAAACACCGGTTGGAAAGCAAATGTCTCCTGCTGAAAAGAGAAGACTAATCTGTCAGCTGTAGGATACCAAAATATTTGATCAACATCAAAATATTATTTTACAAAGTAAAATAAGAGAGAGAGAGAGGCTTTTGGCACGAGCGCATCGGCCATCACCAGCGAGTGAGCTGAACGTCATTGGGTGAGTCAGTAAAACTGGAAAGCATTTTTAGGACTATAATTTCCTCCTCATATTGTAGCCTACAATATGTCTCCACACACCTAGGCCTAGGATATTGATGGATTCAAGACAAGGTCGTTTTCATTGATCTCAGATTCTCATTTTGTCTGCGTCAAAGTAGCCTCTCATTTCGATCATTTGATTTGCAGACATTTTGTGCTGTATTATGGTGCTTTCAAAACAACTGGGAAATAGAAAGAATACGAGGTCGAATCATGACGTCAGTGATCTTCAGGTCGGAAAGTCAGAGCTGTAGAAAGAGGCCAGAGTTCCCTATTTGGAATTCCGAGTTGGATGACAGTTCAAAACGAATTTTCCCAGTCGGAGCTCATTTCCCCCCCGATTTCCCAGTTGTCTTGAACGCTCGGAAGTCTGAGATTTCCCAGCTCCGAGTTCCCAGTTGTTTTGAACGTGGCATTAAAAAAGATTATGCCTAAATCTCTAGTCATGTAGAATTGCATATGAAATGCGTTTATACAAGGACAAAAATGTCCCGTACCCTAGGCCACAATTTTTTTCCTCCATGTGTGCAACTTTTGTAAGTTCCTCTACTCTACTGCGCTATGCCACTACGCAAATGTGATGATATGTGCTCCCGAGTGGCGCAGTGGTCTAAGGCACTGCATCGCTGTGCCACTAGAGATCCTGGTTCGAATCTAGGCTCTGTCGTATCCGGCCGTGACCGGGAGACCCATGGGGCGGCGCACAATTGGCCCTGCGTCGTCCAGGGTAGGGGAGGGAATGGCCGGCAGGGATGTAGCTCAGTTGGTAGAGCATGGCGTTTACAACGCCAGGGTTGTGGGTTCGATTCCCACGGGGGCCAGTATGAATAAAAAGTAATGTACTCACTAAACTGTAAGTCGCTCTGGATAAGAGTGTCTGCTAAATGACGTAAATGTAAATATGCATGAAATGCTTTATTATAAATGTGATTAGGTTTTCTTCTCATGTGTTCCAGTACCTCTGAGCTCCCCAGGTCACTTTTTGTTCCGGCTCTTCCAGATTTACAAATTAAGCACTGGATAAGAGTGAGTATTTGTCAAACAGCAGTAAAGCATCAGTCATCAGAATAATCCCCTCGATATGTATTGGAAAGGAGCATCAAGATCACCGTGCTCTTTACATTTACATTACATTTTACATTTTAGTCATTTAGCAGACGCTCTTATCCAGAGCGACTTACAGTTAGTGAGTGCATACATTCTTTTATTTTTCAAACTGGCCCCCCGTGGGAATTGAACCCACAACCCTGGCGTTGCAAACGCCATGCTCTACCAACTGAGCTACATCCCTGCCGGCCATTCCCTCCCCTACCCTGGACGACGCAGGGCCAATTATGCGCCGCCCCATGGGTCTCCCGGTCGCGGCCGGCTACGACAGAGCCTGAGATGAACTTTCACCACCCAGTGAAGTTCATCTCAATTTATTTAATCTGTAGCCTAATAAACTGCATGGTTTCCCTTAATGGAGTGGGAGGACCACACACCATATCGATATGATGGTTGTTATATCAATATTTGTGCATTAAGGAGTTTCCACATCCATTTCTTGCATAATTAATTTTACAGACACAAAAAGATACCACCTTGTCGAAATGATCTTTCAGCATTTATTAAATTGTACCGAAACTTCCTTTTTCCATCACGGCTGTCCTGATTTTTTATTGTATTTTATACAGTATGACTTCACTCGCATAAAAACTGTGGATGGAAACGTGGTTAGTGATGTAATGGTAAAAACAATTGGTGGGTAAACGATGATCGCGGTTTGCGGTGAGTAAAGTAACGCTTCCTATACTTTCAATGCATTTTTCCACAAAAGGTGGGTAAACGCTCATGCAAAATAAAAAAAGGTGGGTAAACGCTCATGCAAAATAAAAAAAGGTGGGTAAACAGTGTCTACGTGCGTTTAACTTCCACTACGGTCCTTATTCACTAGACTAGACCAGGGTTTCCCAAACTCGGTCCAGGGAACCCCCCTCCCCGGGTGCACGTTTTAGGGCAAAAACCAGACTACACATTATGAGTGGTATTTTTCCTGTCATGTGCTATTACATATAGCCACCACCAGGGGATGGTGTAGGATAGGATCTTAGTTTGTACCTGTAAACAATATGCAGGGAGTGGAGGTATCCCAGAGCACTGGCGATCTCTGCAGCGTAGAACCTGGCTCTGGGTTCTAGAAACACCCTCTCTCTCTGGAGATGGTAGAACAGCTCTCCTCCATTCACGTAGTCGAGGACAAAGTAGAGTTTGTCAGTAGTCTGGAAGGAGTAGTGCAGCCCCACCAGGAAAGGATGTTTGATATTCTTCATCAGGACACTTCGCTCCGCCATGATATGCTTTTGCTGGATGAGGAAGAGAAAGAGAGAGGTGAGCATACCATTCACAATGACAGTAATATATTGATTAAGTAACCAATAGAAACCTCTGAGTGAGCAGCTAACTGGTTGTATGTGTTTGTGGCCATTGCAGTAGGCTTGGAGTATTGATTGTGTGTTTTATAGTGAAGATCAGTAAAGACTCACCTCTTTCTTCTTCAAGATGATTTTCTTCTGTAGAACCTTGACGGCGTAATACTCGTTGCTGTCCCTGTGTCGAGCCAGCAGCACCTTCCCAAAGCTCCCTTTGCCGATGATTTTCAGGTAGTCAAAATCACATGGTTTGATCGCCAACTCCTCAGCCAGTGAGCTTCTGGGGGAGGTCAGGAACATCTGGGAAAAGTAGGAGAGAGGAGGAAGGTAAGAACAACCATCTCTGGATTAAATGATCTATTCACACCCATGTGAATCTTTCAGTATACATCCCAAATGGCACCCTATTCCCTATATAGTGCACTACTTTTGACCAGAGAGCCCTATGAGCCATGGTCAAAAGGAGTGCACTATGGGGAACATGGTGCCATTTGGGTTTAACTCTTTCTGTCTGCCCCAAGGGCCAAGCCAAGTGTTATGCTCACTGGATTCAGAAGTTCATCATCATCCAGCTCTTCATTCTGGTTCTCATTGATCTTGAGGAAGTCAACTTCAGAGCTGAGGAATGAACAGAGAGAATGTTAGAACGTTAAAACTTTAGAACGTTAAAATGGAATCCTCCGCCACTGATGATTCTCTGATGTTATTTTGACTGACATTTGCCACTTTGTGATTTTTAGGGATGACCTCTGATGACATCGTATTTTCTAGAGCGCATAAATTATAACAGTATCAATTCGCGTGGCATCGAAGGCCAGTATTACAATTACTATGATTGGTACTCATTTTGGAAGTCGGACATTGCAATGCCTGTGACTGTTGGTATATCAGGTGAACAAGGGTGAGTTTTACAGTGATTACATTTAGCAAATAGATAGAGAAGGTTCCATCTGTCATTTAAAGTTGATCTGACCCATGAGGACAAGCAGGCTTTCAAAAAGGGTATTTTCTCTAACTCCTGATAGACAATAAGGGTCTCTTTTCTAACTGAGAGACAATTAAGTTGTTGTTGACCCACTAAATACACCATGTAAATTTGACATTTTAGTCATTTAGCAGATGCTCTTATCCAGAACGAGATTACAGAAGCAATTAGGGTTAAGTGCCTTGCTCAAAGGCACATTGGCAGATTTTTTTCACCAAGTCGGTCTCTGGGTTTCAAACCAGTGACCTTTCGGTTACTGGCCCAACGCTACCTGCAGCACCATCTGAACATTAGTTCTAAGCAGGCCTCTCAACTTACATTGCAACATGACAATAATATGACAAACTTTTGTGAAAGTATAAATATTCATCAAATAGTCCAGGATTCCTTTTTGACAAGTTTGCACATATTAAGCCTCTCTGCGCGTCAGCCCAGATTCAGACTGCTGTAAGCATCTAGCATCAGGAGAAGGTAGCCCATTCAAATAGACGGTAAATGTTATATTGTCTATTCACAAAGCTGTCTGCCGCCTCCGATGCTGCCCATGCTTTGTCTAAACGCAAATATACGCCTCGCACGCGATACAGTTTTGGAGACATTTTAAATGTAACTTTCGTTTAGGCGAGAACGCATTTTTCTAATAGAAAATATAGACTTACTGCATGCAGTTTAGGAAAGTTGCACCCGGCTGTATTTTGAGAAACACAGGAAATGTGGAATGGAATGGTCCAATGGAATGAGGATGTGTCGTAGCAGAGGCAACGGGTGAAAACAGCCGGGTGCAACTTTGCTAAACTGCACACAGTAGGTGTATCTTTTCTATTCGAAAGATTCTATCTCGCTTATATAAAAGTTAAGTTACAAAGGTTTTACAAAACCGTATTGCAATTTAGGCTTATTTTCATTTACACAGAGCGTTGGGATTAAACAGAGGGTCGGGATTGTAGTTCATGAGTGGAGCTGGGATCAGTACCATCAGCTGAGAACCTAAGAGGCTGTGAACAGGGCCCACTTGGGTTCTTGAGAGCTACTGAAGAGGGTAGATAAGGTGCTTGGGAATGTCCCTCTGAGCCAGACCCCCACCTGGCCGCTTGCCAGGCTGTTGAGAACAAACCATATCGTGTGTGGTGAGTGCTTAATTGAATTACCCAGCTATCCCTGTCTAGGGGACACTGGGGATTTGCAGAAAAGGTGCTTAGGCAGCGGGCAGGAACACACTTAACATGAAATAACTATTCTTGCGCTGGCTTTGCCTGCTTGGCACCAGATTACTGCTTTGACTTAGAATGTAAGGCCAGCACACTCATGACAGTTACGTCACGTAAAGGCTTATTGGATTGGATTACTCACTGACCTGCGGGGTAAACCTATACAATTATAAATAAATGCATTGGCCTAATGTAATGCTGTGGGAAGTGGATGAACTGACCCACAGAGAGGCCTGATGTAATGCTGTGGGAAGTGGATGAACTGACCCACAGAGAGGCCTGATGTAATGTTGTGGGAAGTGGATGAACTGACCCACAGAGAGGCCTGATGTAATGCTGAGGGAATTGGATGAACTGACCCACAGAGAGGCCTGATGTAATGCTGTGGGAAGTGGATGAACTGACCCACAGAGAGGCCTGATGTAATGCTGAGGGAATTGGATGAACTGACCCACAGAGAGGCCTGATGTAATGCTGAGGGAATTGGATGAACTGACCCACAGAGAGGCCTGATGTAATGCTGTGGGAAGTGGATGAACTGACCCACAGAGGGGGCCTAATGTGTGCAGTGCAGATACTATTTGATAAATATTTATACTTAAATTATTGTTATGTTGCGACGGAAGTTGATGGCCTATATAATATCCAAACATCTCATTTTTGGTCACACAAGTGCTCCACATAATACTTACTGTTGACAGATATGTGGGTTTGACACCAACTTCGAGATTAAGTCGTTCAGGCCCATTTTCCTCTCCTTGATAAAAGCTGCAATTCAAAAAGAGGCATTTATGTCAGCTGGGTGCCCAGAGAATACAACGTCACTGATCAGATTGAGCATTGTATTTCAATATACACTACATGACCAGAAGTATGTGGACACCTGCTTGTCGAACATCTCATTCCAAAATCATGGGCATTAATATGGAGTTGGTCCCCTCTTTGCTGCTATAACAGCCTCCACTCTTCTGGGAAGGCTTTCCACTAGATGTTGGAACATTGCTACGGGGACTTGCTTCCATTCAGCCACAAGAGCATTAGTGAGGTCAGCACTGATGTTGGGCGATTAGGCCTGGCTTGCAGTCGGCGTTCTAATTCATCCCAAAGGTGTTCGATGGAGTTGAGGTCAGGGCTCTGTGCAGGCCACAAAGTTGGAAGCACAGAATTGTCTAGAATGTCATTGTATGCTGTAGCATTAAGATTTCCCTTCACTGGAACTAAGGGGCCTAGCCCGAACCATGAAAAACAGCCCCAGACAATTATTCCTCCTCCACCAAACTTTACAGTTGGCACTATGCATTGGGGCAGGTAGCATTCTCCTGGCATCCGCCAAACCAGATTCGTCCACCGGAATGCCAGATGGTGAAGCGTGATTCATCACTCCAGAGAACGCACTTCCACTGCTCGAGAGTCCAATGTCGGCGAGCTTTACACCACTCCAGCCGACGCTTGGCATTGCGCATGGTGATTTTAGGCTTGTGTGTGACTGCTCGGCCTTGGAAACCCATTTCATGAAGCTCCCGACGAACAGTTATTGTGCTGACGTTGCTTCCAGAGGCAGTTTGGACCTCGGTAGTGAGTGTTGCAACCGAGGACAGACGATTTTTACACGCTACGTAAGTGCTTCAGCACTCGGCGGTCCCGTTCTGTGAGCTTGTGTGGCCTACCACTTAGTGGCTGAGCCATTGTTGCTCCTAGATGTTTCCACTTCACAATAACAGCACTTACAGTTGAGCGGGGCAGCTCCAGCAGTGCAGAAATTTGACGAACTGACTTGTTGGAAAGGTGGCATCCTATGATGGTGCCCCGTTGACCGTCACTAAGCTCTCTACTGCCAATGTTTGTCTATGGAGATTGCATGGCTGTGTGCTCGATTTTATACACCTGTCAGCAACGGGTGTGGCTGAAATAGCCGAATCGACTAATTTGAAGGGGTGTCCACATACTTTTTTGTATATCTAGTCTACCTATAGGCTAGATACTGGGACATTGATATCTGGGAAACCATAGCCTACATTTCGTCACACAGGTCAACATAGATATATAGCCGGACTAAAACTCTGCATAATTGTCATGTTGTATTTTTTCGGAGCTTCAAAATGATGCTTGAATTGATCCCGTTATAACGCATTATCTGCGTAATGTAGTCGTTACGCAACACAATATTATTGTATATAGCCTACTCCTTCTGCGACCCGGAGCGTCGCATAGTGAAATATAAAGCTCATAGCCTATATCACATAGGCCTACATAGTGCGACAAGTGCACTATATATCGGGACAACTCATTATCAATTGACATATGGGCGCATTCCAATGTTTAATTTAGTGCATGCACTCCCATTGCCAGTTATGCAAGTTTCAGATCGAAGGCTACAATAACAACTCAGGAAAGAATATACACCAATAGACTGTCCAGCAAAAACTCACAATCTAAAGCATACCGATGCACATTCCATTCAACAGCACAATGTAAGCCTAGAATCTAAATAAAAACATTGAACTCAGAATAACAGAAATAACAGAATAACATGCCTACCAGTGAGAACTGACACAATTCCTCTCATCTTGCAATAAGACAAGTCACATGGAGCCTCCGTAACAGCCATATTGAACAAAAAGATAAATCCACTTGCAAAAAACAAGCAGTAGAAATAGAGAGCTCCGTTATGGAGAAGACGCTGGTTGCTCTAGAACCAATTGCTCCACTTCATGCGTAAAGTGAGTACAGCGAGAGCCCTGCCCGAGAAAACGATCAGTCATAAGTGCCTATCCAGTGCGCTGAGCAGCAAGTTATTATGTACGGAACACGTGGTTTGAGGAGGAGAGGCACACTGACATCACTTGGTTGCCAAGCAACTGTCAGGGGCGCTGATGTAACCGGATTCCGCAGCTCCATCTCTTGCGTGCAGGCGGCGTGGGATGACGAGAGGTGCGCTGCGCTCCGTATGTGGTGCGCATTGACTGTATACTAACCCCCCAAAAATGTATCAAAGGAAAAATACTGCTGCCCATAATCTCTCCAGAACCTATAGGATTAATGGCACTCTGGATCGGTTTATAATTAACATGGATGTAATCACAAGTAGTCTACATTGACCCCTCACTAGTGCTGAGCAATTAACCGACATTTCGGTTTATTTTTCGTTTTTTTAACAACTAATTGATCAACGTCGGTTCAATTTGAATAATTGAATTCCATTTCGTTCGTTTTTTTCTGTGAGCTCGATGTGCAGTTTCTGTAGAGATAAATCAGATGAAGCCTGACCTCTTCCACGTCGTAGGGAGTTGTAGTTTCCAACAGGCCAATATTCTACATAGTTTAGTGCAGAAAACATAGTAATTAACTTCAATGACCACAATCCATTGCGTATCAGCTTAAACATGTCCGGTCTATGCGGAGCAGACACAGAGACTGGAGAGAGAACGAACGATTGAGAGGGATAGAAAGCAGTTGCTTCGCTAGCCTGAAGATACATGATCTGAGTGATTGATAGTTGGTATTGTATTGAGCAGTCATAAAAGTATGCTTTTATTTACGTTGAAGAACTACTAAAATAGTGATTTTGTCAGACAGCATAGGCAGCAGCTCTAGAGATGAGATGATGACTTGGAATGAAATAATAAAGTCACCAAATAAAACTAAACATTTTATTAAAGTAAAGTAATGTGAATAACTGATGGTTAATAAGTGATAAGCATTAATGCGCAGTCACTACCATTGTGGGGACTTTTATTAATTGTTTTATTCAGTGTTGTTACAGCATTCAACCCACATAATGCATATTGCATTTAATGTCTACAAAAATAAATTCAAAACCGTGATATTCTTTAAATAATCGAACCGAAACCAAACCGATCTCAAAAAGACCGAAAAAAAGCACTAATCGCTCAGCACTACCCGTCACTGACTACTGTTACCAGCTTCATACAATAATGAGCTCAATACAGGCTACTTTCACCAATGAACAGTATTCCTTTATACTGAATGAGGATAAAGAAATGCATTTCATGATTAAAACATTTCAGTTTCTGCAGCCAATTCCCTGTTTGCATCATCAGCAAATATCCAATATGTGGGATGGAAGTAAGTCAATGCAGGAGAAATTCAAATGCAGGTAAAATAAAACAATAAAAAGTTATTTTCAATTACATTCTGCATGCAAAATCCCACTGGGCACAGACGTCAATTCAACATCTATAACAAGTTGGTTTAACGTAATTTCATTGAAATGACGTGGAAACAATCATGTTGATTCAACCAGTGTGTGCACAGTAGAGTATTTCTATAATGCACCATCACATCTGAAAACAGATGTCTACAAAATGTCCTTTACCCCTATCCTGATATAAGGCCCAGTTGTGGACCTGTGCTTAAAGTGACTGTGCTGGTCAAGGTTGTGAGGCTGTGAGGCTGTGAGGTGACTTGGCCCAATGTATGTTACACAAACTATATATTATGAAGGACATTATGATCTTTAAGGCCAGTGCTCTATCCAGCAGCAGCCATACATGTGGTCCACTAACCCTGTCTGTTATGGAAGTGTGTCATAACACTAACACTGTCTCTCCTCTGCTCTGGCCTGCTAGCTAAAGCCTGGGACAGACAGTTGGCTTTATGGTGGAGCGACCCCTGCTAGCTAATGCCTGGGACAGATAGTTGGCTCTATAGTGGAGCAACCCCTGCTAGCTAATGCCTGGGACAGATAGTTGGCTTTATGGTGGAGCGACCCCTGCTAGCTAATGCCTGGGACAGATAGTTGGCTTTATGGTGGAGCGACCCCTGCTACCTAATGCCTGGGACAGACAGTTGGCTTTATGGTGGAGCGACCCCTGCTAGCTAATGCCTGGGACAGATAGTTGGCTCTATAGTGGAGCGACCCCTGCTAGCTAATGCCTGGGACAGATAGTTGGCTTTATGGTGGAGCGACCCCTGCTAGCTAAAGCCTGGCACAGATAGTTGGCTCTATAGTGGAGCGACCCCTGCTAGCTAATGCCTGGGACAGACAGTTGGCTTTATGGTGGAGTTTAACAGGTTCACTGTTTTTTAAATGTACTAGGCCTGTCACCACATCACATTATTTAACTGCTGCTATATCATTACTACTACTTTTAGCTAGCTAGCTACTGCTACTACTATTATTTTTAAGTAAAGCATTACTAATGATAATAATCATTGTGTTATGGCGAAAAGCCAAATTCAAACCTGAGACTGTTCTTCGAAATGGTACCCTGTCACGCATAACTGACTTCCTCAGCATTAGTTATCTCAGCACAGTTCAGTGGATGGTACAGGGGAGCGGCTAGGGTGTCTAGTTTGAGAAACAGGCGCCTCACAGGTCCTCAACTGGCAGCTTCATTAAATAGTACCCGCAACACACCAGTCTCAATGTCAACAGTGAAGAGGCGACTCCCGGGATGCTGACCTTCTAGGCAGAGTTGCAAAGAAAAAGCCATATCTCAGACTGCCCTTAAACTTTTCTTTTTATTGGCCAGTCTGAGATATGGCTTTTTCTTTGCAACTCTGCCTAGAAGGTCAGCATCCCTGGAGTCGCCTCTTCACTGTTGACATTGAGACTGGTGTGTTGCGGGTACTATTTAATGAAGCTGCCAGTTGAGGACCTGAGAGGCGTCTGTTTCTCAAACTAGACACTCTAATGTATTTGTCCTCTTGCTCAGTTGTGCACCGGGGCCTCCCACTCCTCTTTCTATTCTGGTTAGAGACAGTTTGAGCTGTTCTGTGAAGGGAGTAGTACACAGCGTTGTACGAGATCTTCAGTTTCTTGGCAAATTTTCGCATAGAATAGCCTTCATTTCTCAGAACAAGAATAGACTGACGAGTTTCAGAAGAAAGTTATTTGTTTCTGGCCATTTTGAGCCTGTAATCGAATCCACAATTGCTGATGCTCCAGATACTCAACTAGTCTCAAGAAGGCCAGTTTTATTGCTTCTTTAATCAGCACAACAGTTTTCAGCTGTGCTAACATAATTGCAAAAGGGTTTTCTAATTATCAATTAGCCTTTTAAAATGATCAACTTGGATTAGCAAACACAACGTGCCATTGGAACACAGGACTGATTGTTGCTGATAACGGGCCTCTGTGCGCCTATGTAGATATTCCATAAAAAATCTGCCGTTTCCAGCTACAATAGCCATTTACAACATTAACAATGTCTACACTGTATTTCTGATCAATTTGATGTTATTTTATTGGACCAAAAAAAAATGATTTTCTTTCGAAAACAAGGACATTTCTAAGTGACCCCAAACTTTTGAACGGTAGTGTATATCCCAAGGATGGACATTGTTTTTGTTTTAATGGCCTTGCTGTAATAATATAATAATAATATAATACGCCATTTAGCAGACGCTTTTATCCAAAGCGACTTACAGTCATGCGTGCATAAATGTTTTGTGTATGGGTGGTCCCGGGGAATCGAACCCACTACCTTAGCGTTACAAGCGCCGTGCTCTACCAGCTGAGCTACAGAGACCCACTTTACGTCACAAATGGCACCCTATTCCCTATGGGGCTCTGGTCAAAAGTAGTGCACTATGTAGGGAATAGGGTGCCATTTGTGACGCACCCCATTCTTAATCTACAGGCTCTGGAAATGAGATGTGCTATTCCATGCAGAAAAACGTCCTGGCTGCCTCTGCTAGCTCGGTGATAAAACAGTGCTTAATGACTCCGAGTAAAACAATAGACTTGCTGTGGCTGTTAGATCCACATGTTCTAATGCTTCTGTCCAAGTCCCGCATTCTGCAGCCCATTCATTCATCCTGCTGCTGTATTGATATTGAGGCAATAGTATCTGTGTCCCAAATGGCACCCTATTTCCCTATTTAGCGCACTACATTTGACCAGGACCCTATGGTCAAAAGTAGGGCACTACATAGGGAATAGTGGCGCTATATAGGGAATAGGGTGCCATTTTGGGATGAAGCCAGTATAATATTGCAGTGGATGCAGTAAAGCTTATTTGCACTGCCGTTGAACCCATGAGTTTGAACAAAAAGCCACGCTCACAAGCTGTTTGAAATTGTACTTATTGAAGAATGCAGATCTTTGGAGGTTAGTAAGACTTGTTAAATTGGTGTATATTTTACCACAGTATCACTCATTTCATGGAATTGTATTGAAATACAAAATGTGCTTTTTCTTGAAAGGTTTCAATGTTTTGATGAGTGCGTCATCTTTATATCTTGAGCCTGATGTTCTTTTCATGTTTTTTGCATTACACTGAACAGTCTAAAGCAAACGTTTCACAGGGAAAGCAAACAGAGATATTGGCTGATTCAATGGAACTTGATAACAGGGCCTGTATTCACAAAGCTGCTCTGGGATCAGGTTCCCCTTGTCCATACAGTTGTGTTCATTCTGATTTAAAAGGCTAAACCGATCGTAGACCTGCATCAGCACTCCTACTCTGACTTGAACAGATTTGAGAGAGGAGTAGGGTAAGGGTTTGTCTCGTTCTCATTGCTATTCTTCTGCAGTCATCACCCAGCATTGGGAAAACATGAAGACGTACCACACATTGAATCAAATGTGATTTTTGCCGTGAGATGGCTGCCTCAGCTGGTCACACAGCTGGTCTCATCCGTCATAGTGTTAGTCCCTCAGATGGTCTCATCTGTCATTACATTTATATTTTAGTCATTTAGCAGATGCTCTTATCCAGAGCGACTTACAGTTAGTGCATACATTTTTATAATTATTTTTGTTTATTTTTATAATCTTTTTATTGTATGTTATTGATATTATGATATTAGTCCCTCAGCTGGTCTCCTCCGTCATGATATTAGTCCCTCAGCTGGTCTCTTCCGTCATGATGTTAGTCCCTCAGTTGGTCACAGCTGGTCTCTTCCGTCATGATATTAGTCCCTCAGCTGGTCTCATCCGTCATGATATTAGTCCCTCAGCTGGTCTCTTCCGTCATGATATTAGTCCCTCAGCTGGTCTCATCCGTCATGATATTAGTCCCTCAGCTGGTCTCTTCCGTCATGATATTAGTCCCTCAGCTGGTCTCCTCCGTCATGATATTAGTCCCTCAGCTGGTCTCATCCGTCATGATATTAGTCCCTCAGCTGGTCTCTTCCGTCATGATATTAGTCCCTCAGCTGGTCTCCTCCGTCATGATATTAGTCCCTCAGCTGGTCTCTTCCGTCATGATATTAGTCCCTCAGCTGGTCTCATCCGTCATGATATTAGTCCCTCAGCTGGTCTCTTCCGTCATGATATTAGTCCCTCAGCTGGTCACAGCTGGTCTCATCTGTCATAGTGTTAGTCCCTCAGCTGGTCACAGCTGGTCACAGCTGCTCTCATCTGTCATGACGTTAAGTTTTCTCTCAGATGACAGGAGAGAAACAACAATGATAACCACAATTGAAATAAAAAGGCTCAAAAGACGATTGAGTATGTTGCCCATTTACTGAAGGCACAGGCTTTACCCGACTGAATAGTTGTTATGTTATTGCTGCTAATATACAGTCTGTTTTATGGTTAATAACAAGTCACATATATATTTGCCCTTGGCCATAACGTTTTATTTCCAGGCACTTTGAAAAGAGCACCACAATCATGTATTTTTCTTCCAACACGTTTCTGCGAAATGTCCTGCATTTTCTACAGGCACCCACCTATCCCATAATAGTCATACACTAGTTTCTACTAAACAACAGTTCAACGGTTGTATTGAGCCATGAACCTTATCTCTTTTGTTTTCTGTCTAACTGAGCACAGACCAATAGATACAAGTAAATGTCAATGCTGTACTGGGTATCACATAATCTCAAGTGCACGTGATTGATAAGCAGGCCAGAGCACAGTATGAGGTTGAAAGTGACCGTATTAGTAAATGGCCAGAACTGTCCCCCATAACACATGACTACCGGTAAAACTAAATTAGTCATAAACCCTAGAAATCATGGAACCTGACCAAATAAATGGATTAGGGATGTTGTAATTGTTTTATTTGTGGAGCTATAGATTGCGTTCCAGATGGCATCCTATTCCCTACATAGTGCCCTACGTTTGACCAGAGCCCTATGGGACTATGTGCACTACATAGGAAATAGTGTGCGATTTAGGATGCAGCCACAGTCTCTCGTGACACAGCCTTTAAGTTAAAATGTTAAACGTTAATGGAATAGCTCAGATTTGCTTCTGGGTGCCAAGATTAGATTAAACTCAGTATGTAAAATAGAAAAAAATTCAGACAAAAATGTATGACGAAGGGAAACATGAAACTGAAAAAGTAATTCCCATCTTATCTTGACGTTGTAGAGAATGAATTAGGAAGGGGAACTCTGGGCGGCCGGCTCAGGGAAGGAGGGAGGGTGAGGAGAGGTGATGGATTGAGTTTACGGACGCTGTCTGTACAGTAGGACACCCTCTAAATGGCCCTGCCTGTTGCCAACTATAGACTGATTAGCTGGTCATGTGGGGGAGGATCGTAAGATCTATTTAATTCAGGCCCTGTGGGCTGACTCACTACCTGGACTACTGCTGACCTTGGACCAAGATACCTGCAAGGCTATTTCCTGGACTGCTGCTGACCTTGAACCAAGATACCTGCAAGGCTATTTCCTGGACTGCTGCTGACCTTGAACCAAGATACCTGCAAGGCTATTTCCTGGACTGCTGCTGACCTTGAACCAAGATACCTGCAAGGCTATTTCCACTCTCCACCTGTCAAGCAAGTCTCCAGTGTGTCTTTTTGATGGTGCGTGACGTTCTAATTTAAAGCAAATTCATCAAGAAGAATTACATACAGTGGGGGAAAAAAAGTATTTAGTCAGCCACCGATTGTGCATGTTCTCCCACTTAAAAAGATGAGAGAGGCCTGTAATTTTCATCATAGGTACACGTCAACTATGACAGACAAATTGAGGAAAAAAAATCCAGAAAATCACATTGTAGGATTTTTAATGAATTTATTTGCAAATTATGGTGGAAAATAAGTATTTGGTTACCTACAAACAAGCAAGATTTCTGGCTCTCACAGACCTGTAACTTCTTCTTTAAGAGGCTCCTCTGTCCTCCACTCGTTACCTGTATTAATGGCACCTGTTTGAACTTGTTATCAGTATAAAATACACCTGTCCACAACCTCAAACAGTCACACTCCAAACTCCACTATGGCCAAGACCAAAGAGCTGTCAAAGGACACCAGAAACAAAATTGTAGACCTGCACCAGGCTGGGAAGACTGAATCTGCAATAGGTAAGCAGCTTGGTTTGAAGAAATCAACTGTGGGAGCAATTCTTAGGAAATGGAAGACATACAAGACCACTGATAATCTCCCTCGATCTGGGGCTCCACGCAAGATCTCACCCCGTGGGGTCAAAAATCCCAGAACCACACGGGGGGACCTAGTGAATGACCTGCAGAGAGCTGGGACCAAAGTAACAAAGCCTACCATCAGTAACACACTACGCCGCCAGGGACTCAAATCCTGCAGTGCCAGACGTGTCCCCCTGCTTAAGCCAGTACATGTCCAGGCCCGTCTGAAGTTTGCTAGAGTGCATTTGGATGATCCAGAAGAGGATTGGGAGAATGTCATATGGTCAGATGAAACCAAAATAGAACTTTTTGGTAAAAACTCAACTTGTCGTGTTTGGAGGACAAAGAATGCTGAGTTGCATCCAAAGAACACCATACCTACTGTGAAGCATGGGGGTGGAAACATCATGCTTTGGGGCTGTTTTTCTGCAAAGGGACCAGGACGACTGATCTGTGTAAAGGAAAGAATGAATGGGGCCATGTATCGTGAGATTTTGAGTGAAAACCTCTTTCCATCAGCAAGGGCATTGAAGATGAAACGTGGCTGGGTCTTTCAGCATGACAATGATCCCAAACACACCGCCCGGGCAACGAAGGAGTGGCTTCGTAAGAAGCATTTCAAGGTCCTGGAGTGGCCTAGCCAGTCTCCATATCTCAACCCCATAGAAAATCTTTGGAAGGAGTTGAAAGTCCGTGTTGCCCAGCGACAGCCCCAAAACATCACTGCTCTAGAGGAGATCTGCATGGAAGAATGGGCCAAAATACCAGCAACAGTGTGTGAAAACCTTGTGAAGACTTACAGAAAACGTTTGACCTGTGTCATTGCCAACAAAGGGTATATAACGAAGTATTGAGAAACTTTTGTTATTGACCAAATACTTATTTTCCACCATAATTTGCAAATAAATTCATTAAAAATCCTACAATGTGATTTTCTGGATTTTTTTTCTCTCATTTTGTCTGTCATAGTTGACGTGTACCTATGATGAAAATTACAGGCCTCTCTCATCTTTTTAAGTGGGAGAACTTGCACAATTGGTGACTGACTAAATACTTTTCTTCCCCCACTGTATATATTTTGAAACCGCCCCCACCCTCATACTTGGCAATAAAACTTGACATAGTATTGGCATATTGCTAATAAGTAATTTATAGGTAACTACCTGCAACAGCGGGCTGTGCCAAAGCGTTAGCGACTTAAATCGATCCCTGGCTTTCAACAGTGACTCAACAGTTCACCTTTAGGATCACAGGTTCTAAACACCTCAGTGGGACAGCTATTTATACCTCCTATCATAAGCTGAGTTCTCCAATGACTAGTAGACACACACCAGCACCTCAGCACTCTCCTCTCAGTCCATCTGAACTACTTAGCGACCCAGTGTCTTGGAGGGACAAGCTCTCCAATGCCTAGAGTGCAAACAAAGACACCAGCCAGCACCTCTCCTCTCAAACCAGCTGAACTACTTAGTCACTGGCCCTGCAGGGATCTAACAGGGGATGGGATGTTTAATGCCTAGTCTCTAGAGTGCGAAGACGCCAGCCTGCACCTCTCCCCTCTCAATCCAACTGAACTGCTCAGTGACCCAATGTCTTGGTGGGACCGGGTGGTCACATGCACCGCAGCCTGTAGGGCAGGAATCATCAACTAGATTCAGCCGCGGGCCGATTTTATTTCTTCAGCGGATGGTCAGGGGGGGCCGGAACAGAATTACAAATAATTTGTAGACTACAAATTGACCTGCAAGCCCAAACAGATATTTGACTAAAACATAATAATTTCAAACCTTGCTTACATTTGTATGTTGTTTTTTTTGATTCTCAGAAACCAGTTGGGGAACCCTGCTATAGGGCCTGTCTAAGAAAACAAGCCCGGTGTGTCAGCACACTGGATTTTTGCCAGGTCAACACAGCCAAGGTTGAGAATGCTACATTCTCCAATGTCTAGAGCGCAAAGCAACTGACTTTTCAATGTAGCTGAACTACTCAGTGACACAATGTCTTGGGGTGGTCACATGCACTGCTGCCTGGGCTAAGTCTCCACACTGGACACAAAGTATGAAAGAAAGCAGTGGAGAACAAACCGTATAACATCTATTGTGCAGATCACTTCCATCAAACGGTTGTCTCTGTGTAGTCTTTTTAAAAACAATAGTTATTAATAGTTGCATAGTAATTATATTTCAGTTTCTTTGAGAAATCGTTGACGCAAGCATCACTATGGAGCATTATAATGCAATTACAGTACATGTATCATATTGGTTTCGGTCCACAAAAATGACACACGCCATCCAATTTCAGGAAGTCAACACATACTCTGGCACTGTCTGTGCTGCACGTGTTGTTGAGAACCATGTGCCATGCATGTGGTGAATTTCATACATGAATGTCACACGTGTGCTGACATACATTGATGCTTTGATGAATATGCCTTGGAACACTTTAACAGGAAATATAGAAACATTCTTCACCTTTGTTTTGAACCAGTCATGTCAATTCCAGCCCTCCAACACACACAATCACACGCTCACAGACACACCAAGTGGGACCCAACCCGAGATAAGTCTGATCTCAAATCCCTTAGACATTAGTGTTGTGTAGGTATGTATGAGCCTTCCTTATGGGGCAAAGACCTGACACTCAGAGTACATCCTAAATGGCACCCTATCCCCTATATAGTGCACTACCTTTGACCGGAGCTCATAGGGTGCCATTTTGGAACGAAGCTTCAGAGCAGAACTACTTTTGAGAAGATGGGAAACTGCATTGGAATCGTATTAACGTCCGTTGTGTACGTTGCCCATGCGTCGTCAATGGGCCGTGCGGTGCATTCTGGGTGATTCTGGGACAAGGAGAGCTCTCCTTCAAGGACTGACTGAGAGTCAATTGGGCGCTAGCTCAAAACCCCCAAATTAGCATGAATTTCGTCAAAAAGAAGTACAACATTATAAATATTTTTCCCGAGATGTGAGATAATCAACTTGTTCTCTGTAGTCTTGTATAGCTTTGGAATCGTGACATTACGTACTTTTTAGGAAAATAGGCAGTTTTCTCGACTCATACCCTGACTTTGAGAAGGGATTGCATGACGATTAGCTTAGGAAGCGTGTCACGTGAACGCAGCATGACAACGTGAATGCGATTGGTCAACAGTCTGATGGGCGGGGCGTTATATGTTCCTCCATTCATTGCCCAATGGGATTCCTATCTCCTCCTTTCTTTAATATCTCTGCTCAGAATCAGGGGAGTTCTGACCTCGTCTCCAGGCTAATTGCTATATAGACAGGTTCGACATAGAAAGAACCGGCTGGTAGACAAGATAAGGTAAATTCTTGTTCTTAGATAGAGCAGAATAATACCATTACATCACCAAGAATGATGTCATATAGAAGCAAACCGGATGGACATCATGAAAATGATCGGAGAGGTTGAGGGTAGAGTAAAAACAAACAAAATATAACTATTGTAAAATTGACTGTGTCCATAAAATGTATATAGTATGTAAATTATAAGCTGGAAGTAGAGGCCTAAGCGGTGGGGTTGTGGGATCTTGTTTGTGTTCGGTGTTTGGCTTGTTAGTGTATAGCCTTCCGAAGTCACGTTTCGTTGTTTATTGTTTTGTTGTATGTTTAATAAACATGTATGCATTTCACGCTGCGCCTTGGTCTGACCCGTTCTTCAACGATCGTGATCGATCCCACCACCAATGGACCAAGCAGCGTGCCCAGGAGGAGCAGAGAGGATGGACTTGGAGGGAGATAAGAGAGGATCTGGCCAAGCAGATGGAGGCCCTGAAAGGGATCAGGGTGGAGAAGGAGAGACAGCCCCAATGTTTTTTTTTGGGGGGGGCTAAAAGGGTGGTCGGGGATCGACAGAGAGGAGCCCCGACCACTGCACTCGTGGGGCTCAAGGAAGAGTCCTCACTGGAGGAGGACGGGGCGCGGAGTGTAAAGGACGGAGACAGTCGTAGACCTCCAGCGTCGGTTCCCAGTCCGGTACGCCCCGTACCTGCTCCCCACACCAAGCCAGTGGTGCGTGTCCCCAATCCGGTCCAGCCCGTACCTGCTCCCCACACCAAGCCAGTGGTGCGTGTCCCCAATCCGGTCCAGCCCGTTCCTGCTCCTCGCACCAGACCAGTAGTGCGTGTTCCCAGTCCAGTACAGCCCGTTCCTGCTCCTCGCACCAGACCAGTGGTGCGTGTTCCCAGTCCGGCCCGGCCCGTGCCTGCTCCTCGCACCAAGACAGTGGTGCGTGTTCCCAGTCCGGCACAGCCCGTGCCCGTTCCACCGGTGCCTGGTCCAGCACCGGTCAGCTGCTCCATTCCGGAGTCAGAGCAGTCCGCTCCACCGGTGCCCAGTCAAGCTCCGGTCAGCGGCTCCACTCCGGAGCCAGAGCATTCCGCTACACCGGGGTCCAGTCCAGCTCCGGTCAGCTGCTCCACTCCGGAGCTAGAGCAATCCGCTCCACCGGTGTCCAGTTCAGCTCCGGTCAGCGGCTCCACTCCGGGTCCAGACGTCAGCCCCTCTCTAGGTTCGGAGTCTCCCACACCAGGGTCCAGACAGGGATCGGTGCATCGTGGGAGGACTGAGAGGGGAAGCTCCGCGTTGCACCCCTGGACCGGTCTGGACCTCAACGCGGAGCTTCCCCTCTCAGTCCTCCCACGATGCACCGATCCCTGTCTGGACCCTGGTGTGGGAGAGAGTCAGTAAGGGAGGAGATGTCACGCCGGAGCCGGAACCGCCACTGAGGCTGGAAGCCCACCCGGACCCTCCCCTGTTAAGTCAGGTTTGTGCGGCCGGAGTCCGCACCTTTGGGGGGGGGGGGGGGGGGGGTACTGTCACGCCCTGACCTATAGACTCTAGTTAGTTTGGTCAGGGTGTGAATATATGTGTGGGTTTTTCTATGTGGGGCAGCTGTCGCTCGTTGTCTCTGATTGGGGATCATACTTAGGCAGCCAGTTTTCCTGCCTGTGTTGTGGGATCTTGTTTTTTGTTCGGTGTTTGGCTTGTTAGTGTATAGCCTTCCGACGTCACGTTTCGTTGTTTATTGTTTTGTTGTATGTTTATTGTTTAATAAACATGTATGCATTACACGCTGCGCCTTGGTCTGACCCGTTCTTCAACGATCGTGACAATTCCAAATGAAGATTGCTTTGGGTCAACTGACAGTATGAGTATTGAGATGGACCTTCAAAGCATTCTGGGTATAAGAAGAGGCCACAGGCAAGCTATGGTTTCGATCTCCCTCTGCTTAGCATCAGGCCTAAGAGCAGCCCTTATTGGGTGTTATTCACAATAAACCATATAACTTTCCCACCATATTATAACTCCTGCAGCTTTACTGTAGGGAACGAGGACACTGGAATGAGTAGTGAGTAGAGTAGGGTATCTGGCTGAAGGACATAACAGAGCTGCATGGAAAATATGGATTAAAAAATAGACCCCCTAAAGCATGTCTGCCAAAGCCTACGTCAGCAATTGTCCAATAACTTGTTCTTAGATAGAGCAGAATAAAACCATTACATCACCAAGAATGATGTCATATAGAAGCAAACCGGATGGACATCATGAAAATGATCGGAGAGGTTGAGGGTAGAGTAAAAACAAACAAAATAGAACTATTGTAAAATTGACTGTGTCCATAAAAATATAAAAAGTATATAGTATGTAAATTATAAGCTGGAAGTAGAGGCCTAAGCGGTGGGGTTGGAAAGTAATAAAGGAAAATATATTTTTAAAAAGGATATGTGTATATATATGTATGTATATGTATTAATGTCTATTTATGTGTGTATGTATATATATACAGTGGCCTGTGAAAGTATTCACCCCCCTTGGCATTTTTCCTATTTTGTTGCCTTACAACCTGGAATTAAAATGGATTTTTTGGTCGGGTTTGTATCATTTGATTTACACAACATGCCTACCACTTTGAAGATGAAAAATATGTTTTATTGTGAAAAGTCAATACTTTGTAGAGCCACCCTTTGCAGCAATTACAGCTGCAAGTCTCTTGGGGTATGTCTCTATAAGCTTGGCACATCTAGTCACTGGGATTTTTGCCCATTCTTCAAGGCAAAACTGCTCCAGCTCCTTCAAGTTGGATGGGTTCTGCTGGTGTACAGCAATCTTTAAGTCATACCACAGATTCTCAATTGAATTGAGGTCTGGCCTTTGACTAGGCCGTTCCAAGACATTTAAATGTTTCCCCTTAAACCACTCAAGTGTTGCTTTAACAGTATGCTTAGGGTCATTGTCCTGCTGGAAGGTGAACCTCCGTCCCAGTCTCAAATCTCTGGAAGACTAAAACAGGTTTCCCTCAAGAATTTCCCTGTATTTAGCGCCATCCATCATTCCTTCAATTCTGACCAGTTTCCCAGTCCCTGCCGATGAAAAACTACCTCCACAGCAAGATGCTGCCACCACCATGCTTCACTGTGGGGATGGTGTTCTCGGGGTGATGAGAGGTGCTGGGTTTGCTTCAGACCTAACGTTTTCCTTGATGGCTAAAAAGCTCAATTTTTGTCTCATCTGACCAGAGTACCTTCTTCCATATGTTTGGGGAGTCTCCCACATGCCTTTTGGCAAACACCAAATGTGTTTGCTTATTTCTTTCTTTAAGCAATGGCTTTTTTTCTGGCCAATCTTCCATAAAGCCCAGCTGTGTGGCGTGTACGGCTTAAAGTGGTCCTATGGACAGATGCTCCAATCTCCGCTATGGAGCTTTGCAGCTCCTTCAGGGTTATCTTTGGTCTCTTTGTTGCCTCTCTGATTAATGCTCTCCTTGCTTGGTCCGTGAGTTTTGGTGGGAGGTCCTTTCTTGGCAGGTTTGTTGTGGTGCCATATTCTTTCAATTTTTTAATAATGGATTTAATGGTGCTCCATGGGATGTTAAAAGTTTCTGATATTTTTTTATAACCCAACCCTGATCTGTACTTCTCCACAACTTTGTCCCTGACCCCTTGGTCTTCATGGTGCCGCTTGCTTGGTGGTGCCCCTTGCTTAGTGGTGTTGCAGACTCTGGGGCCTTTCAGAACAGGTGTATATATACTGAGATCATGTGACAGATCATGTGACACTTAGATTGCACACAAGTGGACTTTATTTAACTAATTATGTGATCTCTGAAGGTAATTGGATGCACCAGATCTTATTTAGGGGCTTCATAGCAAAGGGGGTGAATACATATGCACACACCACTTTTCCATTATTTATTTATTATAATTTTTTGAAACAAGTGATGTTTTTCATTTCAGTTCACCAATTTGGACTATTTTGTGTATTTCCATTACATGAAATCCAAACAAACATCCATTTAAATTACAGGTTGTAATGCAACAAAATAGGAAAAACGCCAAGGGGGATGAATACTTTTGCAAGACACTGTACTGTACAAAGATAAAAACTCAAAACGAATCCAATCTGTAAGGGGTTGGATTTATTGCACATGTTACTGAGATGGCTGTTCCAGTTTAGATGGTTCAGGTAGTATTGTTGGTCAAGTCCTTCACCATAGCAGTCATTCTGAATGCAGGTCATGGGTGCTAAAATATTCAAATTGTTGGGATTTGACCAATGCAGCCGCAGATGAACTATTTTAAATTGAATTACAGCATGTCTTAGACATATATAAGATGAATAATGTATTCTCTGAAGCATACTCTGCCAAGTTTAGTCTGAAAGTTGTTCACCTAAATCCTCTTCCCATTGGTTCCTAAGAGAGTTCAGGGAATCCAGATTGTGTGAGTTTAATAACGTATAGATCAAGCTTATGCCCCCTTTGATATAAGGGTTCCCTTTAAAAATAGAATCTAGAAGGGAGGTAGGTGGGCGTGATGGGAAGTGTGGTCCTCTGTAGCTCAGCTGGTAGAGCACGGCGCTTGTAACGCCAAGGTAGTGGGTTCGATCCCCGGGATCACCCATACACAAAAAAATTTTGCACGCATGACTGTAAGTCGCTTTGGATAAAAGCGTCTGCTAAATGGCATATTATTATTATTATAAGTGACTAGAGTATGAAGATACAAAACTATGCAATTGCAGGTATCTAAAGAAATGGGATCTAGGAATATTGAACTTTTGTACTAACTGTTCAAAAGATGCAAAATCCATATCAATGCACAAGTCGTTCAGTGAGGAGATCCCTTTTTCCAGACCAGATATGAAACTCCCGGTCTAATAACGATGGAGATAATGTATGGTTCTTTAATAATGTGGCAGAAGTTGAAAAATTCACTGAGACCAAACGATCGCCTGAACTGTTTCCAGATTTTTAGAGAATGTTTGACAATAGTTTTTTTTTAGTGTATTTGGAAACAGGTTCAGCTAATGCAAGTTTTGGGGCCCTAGTCCACTACATAGGGAAAAGGGTGCCATGGCAACTGGGCAGCAGGGGATTAGATGACATCATCATTGCAGATATAAACATCATCATTATCGTGAGAGTTGATAAAGTAGATTACATCACTGGCTGGTGGAGGCATATGGAGAAATGACCGAATGATGTGATGACCGCATTGGGCTGAAAAACAGCATCCATCTTTGGGATCAAATTTGATTACGCGGCGAATACCAGGTGTTGGTTGCAGGTGCAGGGCTAGGCCTAGGACATCTGTTATAAATGATAGATTGTTTCATATCTCCCCAAAACATGAGTATATTTGTACGTACTGGGCCTGTGCATATGAGAGAGACCAAGGGGATACCTAGTCAGTTGAATGCATTCAACCGAAATGTGTCTTCCGCAATTAACCCAACCCCAGAAGAAAAGAGAGTTGTGTAGCTCAGTCTAATGACTTTGTAATTAGAGAGAGCGAGAGAGAGCGAGAGAGACGGACGTTGAAGGACGGGTCAGACCAAGGCGCAGCGTGAAATGCACACATGTTTATTAAACCGAATAAACATACAAAAACAACAAAAGGCAACGAAACGTGATGTCGGAAGGCTAACCACTAACAAACTCCCCGAACAAAAAACTAAATCCCACAACACAGGCAGGAAAACAGGCTGCCTAAGGATGATCCCCAATCAGAGACAACGAGCGACAGCTGCCTCTGATTGGGAATCACACCCGGCCAAACATAGAAATACAACACCTAGATCTACACATAGATATACCACCACATAGATCTCAACATGCACACCCTGACCAAACTAACTAGAGTTCTGTAGGTCAGGGCGTGACAGAGAGAGAGAGAGAGAAAACAGTAATTTCCTTGCAGGTTTGCATAAGTTCCTGCTGCAGACACAGGATATGTCCCAAATGGCACCCTATCCCTTTGAAGTGCACTACTTTTGACCAGGGCACATAGGGAATAGGGTGCCATTTGGGATGCAGGCAGTCTTTCAGGGACATCCTCTTGATCTTTTCATCCACTCCCCTCTCACTTTTGATCTGTATCAAACTGACTAACAGAAAACCCAGGCCTCTTTTAAAGAGCTCTTCATCAAACTGACTAACAGAAAACCCAGGCCTCTTTTAAAGAGCTCTTCATCAAACTGACTAACAGAAAACCCAGGCCTCTTTTAAAGAGCTCTTCATCAAACTGACTAACAGAAAACCCAGGCCTCTTTTAAAGAGCTCTTCATCAAACTGACTAACAGAAAAGCTAGTCCTCTTTTAACTTAAAAGCTGCATTATAGAATTTTAGCAACCAGGAAATGGCGGAGTGATTTCTGCAGATTTACTGGGAATTACTGATAAAATGTTTACATGAATTAATTTTATTCATTTCCCACCGTTTTTATAAGTCAGTACTAAAAACCCATCCGGTGGTTGGCTGCGCCATTACAACCCATTTTGTCAGGTCTCTGCAGCGTCACGTCAAAGAGGTGGTCCTTAGAAAAACAGCTCTCCAGGTCGACTCGTTCACGACACAGACATATAGCCAAAAACTATCGTCATCCATCAATAACGATAAGCCACCAGGTATAGACAACCTTGATGGGAAACTATTGTGAATGGTAGCAGACTGTATTGCCACCCCCCATTTGCCGTGTCTTTAACCAAGCGTGTGTTTTCTGCCCAATCAGTTTGCTGCCTGTTCTTAGTAAACTGATGGAGAGAATTGTGTTTGACCAACTACAATGCTATTTTTCAGAGAACAAGTTAACTACTGACTTTCAGCATGCATATAGGGAAGGGCACTTAACCTGTACTGCACTAACTCAGATGACTGATGATTGGTTAAAGGAAATGATAGTTGGAGCTGTATTGTTAGATTTCAGTGCAGCCTTTGATGTTATTGATCATTAATTGTTATTGAAGAAACTCACTTGCTATGGCTTTACAGTGCCTTCAGAAAGTATTCACACCCCTTGACTTTCTCCACATTTTGTTGTATTACAGCCTGAATTTAAAATGGATTACAATTAGATTTTTTTGGTCACTGCCCTACACACAATACCCCATAATGTCAAAGTGGAATTGTGTTTTTTGATTTTTTGTGTGCAAATTAATTAAAATGAAAAGCTGAAATGTCTTGAGTTAATAAGTATTCAACCCCTTTGTTATGGCAAGCCTAAATAAGTTCAGGAGTGAAAATTTGCTTAACAAGTCACATAATAAGTTGCATGGACTCACTCTATGTGCAATAATGGTGTTTGTTAACATTACATTTACATTTACATTTACGTCATTTAGCAGACACTTTTATCCAGAGCGACTTACAAATTGGTGCATTCAACTTATGATAGCCAGTGGGACAACCACTTTTTTTTATGGGGGGGAGGGGGGGGGGGTAGAAGGATTACTTTTATACTATTCCAGGTATTCCTTAAAGAGGTAGGGTTTCAAGTGTCTCCGGAAGGTGGTCAGTGACTGCTGTCCTGTCGTCGTGGGGGAGCTTGTTCCACCATTGGGGTGCCAGAGCAGCGAATAGCTTTGACTGGGCTGAGCGGGAACTGTGCTTCCGTAGAGGTAGGGGGGCTAGCAGGCCAGAGGTGGATGAACGTAGTGCCCTCACTTGGGTGTAGGGTCTGATCAGATCCTGAAGGCAAGAAGGTGCTGTTCCCCTCACAGCTCCGTAGGCAAGCACCTTGGTCTTGTAGTAGATGCGAGCTTCAACTGGAAGCCAGTGGAGTGTGCGGAGGAGCGGGATGACATGAGAGAACTTGGGAAGGTTGAACACCAGACGGGCTGCATAAGTTGTAGGGGTTTAATGGCACAGGCAGGGAGCCCAGCCAACAGCGAGTTGCAGTAATCCAGACGGGAGATGACAAGTGCCTGGATTAGGACCTGTGCCGCTTTCTGTGTAAGGCAGGGTCGTACTCTGCGAACGTTGTAGAGCATGAACCTGCAGGATCGGGTCACCGCTTTGATGTTAGCGGAGAACGACAGGGTGTTGTCCAGGGTCACGCCAAGGTTCTTTGCACTGTGGGAGGAGGACACAATGGAGTTGTCAACCGTGATGGCGAGATCATGGAACGGGCAGTCCTTCCCCGGGAGGAAGAGCAGCTCCATCTTGCCGAGGTTCAGCTTGAGGTGGTGATCCGACATCCACACTGATATGTCTGCCAGACATGCAGAGATGCGATTCTGCGGTTATCATGAGGGGGAAAGGAGAAGATTAATTGTGTGTTGTCTGCGTAGCAATGATAGGAGAGACCATGTGAGGATATGACAGAGCAAAGTGACTTGGTGTATAGAGAGAATAGGAGAGGGCCTAGAACTGAGCCCTGGGGAACACCAGTGGTGAGAGCACGTGGTGCGGAGACAGATTCTCGCCACGCCACTTGGTAGGAGCGACCTGTCAGGTAGGACGCAATCCAAGAGAGCAGCGCTGGAGATGCCCAACTCGGAGAGGGTGGAGAGGAGGATCTGATGGTTCACAGTATCAAAGGCAGCAGACAGGTCTAGAAGGATAAGAGCAGAGGAGAGAGAGTTAGCTTTAGCAGTGTGGAGAGCCTCCGTGACACAGAGAAGAGCAGTCTCAGTTGAATGACCAGTCTTGAAACCTGACTGGTTTGGATCAAGAAGGTCATTCTGAGAGAGATAGCAGGAGAGTTGGCTAGAGACGGCACGCTCAATAGTTTTGGAGAGAAAAGAAAGAAGGGATACTGGTCTGTAGTTGTTGACATCGGAGGGATCGAGTGTAGGTATTTTGAGGAGGGGTGCAACTCTCGCTCTCTTGAAGACGGAAG